>NW_027473649.1:0-190053 GCF_050947335.1 Megachile rotundata
TAGCACGACATTTACTGTACTTATTGCTCTTATTGTTATCAATCTAACTCATATTATTAACCATATTATGCAGATATGATCGATCGAACGACAATGACTATACTCACTTCTCGTATTATTATCAATCTAACTCATATTATTAACCATATTATACTAATATGATCGATAGAACGACAATTACTATACCTATTACACTCACTATTTTCAATCTAACTCATATTATTAACCATATTATGCTTATATGATCGATAGAAAGACAATTACTATACTTATTACACTCACTGTTATCAATCTAACTCATATTATTAACCACATTATGCAAATATGATCGATAGAACGACAATTACTATACTCATTACTCTTATTATTATCAGCCTAACTCATATTATATGCCATATTATGCTAATATGATCGATAGACCGACAATTACTATACTTATTACACTCACTATTATCTATCTAACTCATATTATTAACCATATTATGCAAATATGACCGATAGAACGACAATTACTATACTCATTACTCTTATTATTATCAGCATAACTCATATTATTAGCCATATTATGCTTATATGAACGATAGAACGACAATTACTATACTCATTACTCTTATTATTATCAATCTAGCTCATATTATGAACCATATTATGCTAATATGATCGATAGAACGACAATTACTGTACTTATTACACTCACTATTATCAATCTAACTCATATTATTAACCATATTATGCTAATATGATCGATAGAACGACAATTACTATACTTATTACACTCACTATTATCAATCTAACTCATATTATTATCCATATTATGCAGATATGATCGATAGCACGACATTTACTGTACCTATTGCTCTTATTGTTATCAATCTAACTCATATTATTAACCATATTATGCAGATATGATCGATAGAACTACAATTAGTATACTCATTACTCTTATTATTATCAATCTAACTCATATCATTAGCCATATTATGCTTATATGATCGATCGAACGACAATGACTATACTCACTTCTCTTATTATTATCAATCTTACTCATATTATTAGCCATATTATGCTTATATGATCGATCGAACGACAATGACTATACTCACTTCTCTTATTATTATCAATCTAACTCATATTATTAACCATATTATACTAATATGATCGATAGAACGACAATTACTATACCTATTACACTCACTCTTATCAATCTAACTCGTATTATTAACCACATTATGCAAATATGATCGATCGAACGACAATGACTATACTCACTTCTCTTATTATTATCAATCTTACTCATATTATTAGCCATATTATGCTTATATGATCGATCGAACGACAATGACTATACTCACTTCTCTTATTGTTATCAATCTAACTCATATTATTAGCCATATTATGCTTATACGATCGATAGACCGACAATTACTATACTTATTACACTCACTATTATCTATCTAACTCATATTATTAACCATATTATGCAGATATGATCGATAGAAAGACAATTACTATACTCATTTCTCTCATTATTATCAACCTAACTCATATTATTAGCCATATTATGCTTATATGATCGACAGAACGACAATTACTATACTTATTACACTCACTGTTATCAATCTAACTCATATTATTAAACATATTATGCAAATATGACCGATAGAACGACAATTACTATACTCATTACTCTTATTATTATCAGCATAACTCATATTATTAGCCATATTATGCTTATATGAACGATAGAACGACAATTACTATACTCATTACTCTTATTATTATCAATCTAGCTCATATTATGAACCATATTATGCTAATATGATCGATAGAACGACAATTACTGTACTTATTACACTCACTATTATCAATCTAACTCATATTATTAACCATATTATGCTAATATGATCGATAGAACGACAATTACTATACTTATTACACTCACTATTATCAATCTAACTCATATTATTATCCATATTATGCAGATATGATCGATAGCACGACATTTACTGTACCTATTGCTCTTATTGTTATCAATCTAACTCATATTATTAACCATATTATGCAGATATGATCGATAGAAAGACAATTACTATACTCATTTCTCTCATTATTATCAACCTAACTCATATTATTAGCCATATTATGCTTATATGATCGACAGAACGACAATTACTATACTTATTACACTCCCTGTTATCAATCTAACTCATATTATTAAACATATTATGCAAATATGACCGATAGAACGACAATTACTATACTCCTTACTCTTATTATTATCAGCATAACTCATATTATTAGCCATATTATGCTAATATGATCGATAGAACGACAATTACTGTACTTATTACACTCACTATTATCAATCTAACTCATATTATTAACCATATTATGCTAATATGATCGATAGAACGACAATTACTATACTTATTACACTCACTATTATCAATCTAACTCATATTATTATCCATATTATGCAGATATGATCGATAGCACGACATTTACTGTACTTATTGCTCTTATTGTTATCAATCTAACTCATATTATTAACCATATTATGCAGATATGATCGATAGAACTACAATTAGTATACTCATTACTCTTATTATTATCAATGTAACTCATATTATTAGCCGTATTATGCTTATATGATCGGTAGAACGATAATTACTATACCTATTCCTCTTATTATTATCAATCTAACTCATATCATTAGCCATATTATGCTTATATGATCGATCGAACGACAATGACTATACTCACTTCTCTTATTGTTATCAATCTAACTCATATTATTAGCCATATTATGCTTATATGATCGATAGAAAGACAATTACTATTCTTATTACACTCACTGTTATCAATCTAACTCATATTATTAACCACATTATGCAAATATGATCGATAGAACGACAATTACTATACTCATTACTCTTATTATTATCAGCCTAACACGTATTATAAGCCATATTATGCTAATATGATCGATAGAACGACAATTACTATATTTATTACACTCACTATTATCTATCTAACTCATATTATTAACCATATTATGCAGATATGATCGATAGAAAGACAATTACTATACTCATTTCTCTCATTATTATCAACCTAACTCATATTATTAGCCATATTATGCTTATATGATCGACAGAACGACAATTACTATACTTATTACACTCACTGTTTTCAATCTAACTCATATTATTAAACATATTATGCAAATATGACCGATAGAACGACAATTACTATACTCATTACTCTTATTATTATCAGCATAACTCATATTATTAGCCATATTATGCTAATATGATCGATAGAACGACAATTACTGTACTTATTACACTCACTATTATCAATCTAACTCATATTATTAACCATATTATGCTAATATGATCGATAGAACGACAATTACTATACTTATTACACTCACTATTATCAATCTAACTCATATTATTATCCATATTATGCAGATATGGTCGATAGCACGACATTTACTGTACTTATTGCTCTTATTGTTATCAATCTAACTCATATTATTAACCATATTATGCAGATATGATCGATAGAACTACAATTAGTATACTCATTACTCTTATTATTATCAATCTAACTCATATCATTAGCCATATTATGCTTATATGATCGATCGAACGACAATGACTATACTCACTTCTCTTATTATTATCAATCTTACTCATATTGTTAGCCATATTATGCTAATATGATCGATCGAACGACAATGACTATACTCACTTCTCGTATTATTATCAATCTAACTCATATTATTAACCATATTATACTAATATGATCGATAGAACGACAATTACTATACCTATTACACTCACTATTATCAATCTAACTCATATTATTAACCATATTATGCTTATATGATCGATAGAAAGACAATTACTATACTTATTACACTCACTGTTATCAATCTAACTCATATTATTAACCACATTATGCAAATATGATCGATAGAACGACAATTACTATACTCATTACTCTTATTATTATCAGCCTAACTCATATTATATGCCATATTATGCTAATATGATCGATAGAACGACAATTACTATACTTATTACACTCACTACTATCTATCTAACTCATGTTATTAACCATATTATGCAGATATGATCGATAGAAAGACAATTACTATACTCATTTCTCTCATTATTATCAACCTAACTCATATTATTAGCCATATTATGCTTATATGATCGACAGAACGACAATTACTATACTTATTACACTCACTGTTATCAATCTAACTCATATTATTAAACATATTATGCATATATGACCGATAGAACGACAATTACTATACTCATTACTCTTATTATTATCAGCATAACTCATATTATTAGCCATATTATGCTTATATGATCGATAGGACGACAATTACTATACTTATTACTCTTATTATTATCAATCTAACTCATATTATTAGCCGTATTATGCTTATATGATCGACAGAACGACAATTAATATACTTATTACACTCACTGTTATCAATCTAACTCATATTATTAAACATATTATGCAAATATGACCGATAGAACGACAATTACTATACTCATTACTCTTATTATTATCAGCATAACTCATATTATTAGCCATATTATGCTAATATGATCGATAGAACGACAATTACTGTACTTATTACACTCACTATTATCAATCTAACTCATATTATTAACCATATTATGCTAATATGATCGATAGAACGACAATTACTATACTTATTACACTCACTATTATCAATCTAACTCATATTATTATCCATATTATGCAGATATGATCGATAGCACGACATTTACTGTACTTATTGCTCTTATTGTTATCAATCTAACTCATATTATTAACCATATTATGCAGATATGATCGATAGAACTACAATTAGTATACTCATTACTCTTATTATTATCAATCTAACTCATATCATTAGCCATATTATGCTTATATGATCGATCGAACGACAATGACTATACTCACTTCTCTTATTATTATCAATCTTACTCATATTATTAGCCATATTATGCTTATATGATCGATCGAACGACAATGACTATACTCACTTCTCGTATTATTATCAATCTAACTCATATTATTAACCATATTATACTAATATGATCGATAGAACGACAATTACTATACCTATTACACTCACTATTGTCAATCTAACTCATATTATTAACCATATTATGCTTATATGATCGATAGAAAGACAATTACTATACTTATTACACTCACTGTTATCAATCTAACTCATATTATTAACCACATTATGCAAATATGATCGATAGAACGACAATTACTATACTCATTACTCTTATTATTATCAGCCTAACTCATATTATATGCCATATTATGCTAATATGATCGATAGACCGACAATTACTATACTTATTACACTCACTATTATCTATCTAACTCATATTATTAACCATATTATGCAGATATGATCGATAGAAAGACAATTACTATACTCATTTCTCTCATTATTATCAACCTAACTCATATTATTAGCCATATTATGCTTATATGATCGACAGAACGACAATTACTATACTTATTACACTCGCTGTTATCAATCTAACTCATATTATTAACCACATTATGCAAATATGATCGATAGAACGACAATTACTATACCCATTACTCTTATTATTATCAGCCTAACTCATATTATAAGCCATATTATGCTAATATGATCGATAGAACGACAATTACTATACTTATTACACTTACTATTATCTATCTAACTCATATTATTAACCATATTATGCAGATATGATCGATAGAAAGACAATTACTATACTCATTTCTCTCATTATTATCAACCTAACTCATATTATTAGCCATATTATGCTGATATGATCGACAGAACGACAATTACTATACTTATTACACTCACTGTTATCAATCTAACTCATATTATTAAACATATTATGCAAATATGACCGATAGAACGACAATTACTATACCCATTACTCTTATTATTATCAGCATAACTCATATTATTAGCCATATTATGCTTATATGAACGATAGAACGACAATTACTACACTCATTACTCTTATTATTATCAATCTAGCTCATATTATTAACCATATTATACTAATATGATCGATAGAACGACAATTACTGTACCTATTACACTCACTATTATCAATCTAACTCATATTATTAACCATAGTATGCGGATATGATCGATAGCATGACATTTACTACACTTATTACTCTTATTATTATCGATCTAACTCATATTACTAGCTATATTATGCTTATATGATCGACAGAACGACAATTACTATACTTATTACACTCACTGTTATCAATCTAACTCATATTATTAACCACATTATGCAAATATGATCGATAGAACGACAATTACTATACTCATTTCTCTCATTATTATCAACCTAACTCATATTATTAGCCATATTATGCTGATATGATCGACAGAACGACAATTACTATACTTATTACACTCACTGTTATCAATCTAACTCATATTATTAAACATATTATGCAAATATGACCGATAGAACGACAATTACTATACCCATTACTCTTATTATTATCAGCATAACTCATATTATTA
This sequence comes from Megachile rotundata, assembly GCF_050947335.1. NCBI lineage: Eukaryota > Metazoa > Arthropoda > Insecta > Hymenoptera > Megachilidae > Megachile > Megachile rotundata. The sequence continues at coordinate 6,617 of NW_027473649.1, forward strand.
GCCATATTATGCTTATATGAACGATAGAACGACAATTACTGTACTTATTACACTCACTATTATCAATCTAACTCATATTATTAACCATATTATGCTAATATGATCGATAGAACGACAATTACTATACTCATTACTCTTATTATTATCAGCATAACTCATATTATTAGCCATATTATGCTTATATGAACGATAGAACGACAATTACTACACTCATTACTCTTATTATTATCAATCTAGCTCATATTATTAACCATATTATGCTAATATGATCGATAGAACGACAATTACTGTACTTATTACACTCACTATTATCAATCTAACTCATATTATTAACCATATTATGCTAATATGATCGATAGAACGACAATTACTATACTTATTACACTCACCATTATCAATCTAACTCATATTATTATCCATATTATGCAGATATGATCGATAGCATGACATTTACTGTACTTATTGCTCTTATTGTTATCAATCTAACTCATATTATTAACCATATTATGCAGATATGATCGATAGAACTACAATGAGTATACTCATTACTCTTATTATTATCAATCTAACTCATATCATTAGCCATATTATGCTTATATGATCGATCGAACGACAATGACTATACTCACTTCTCTTATTATTATCAATCTTACTCATATTATTAGCCATATTATGCTTATATGATCGATCGAACGACAATGACTATACTCACTTCTCGTATTATTATCAATCTAACTCATATTATTAACCATATTATACTAATATGGTCGATAGAACGACAATTACTATACCTATTACACTCACTATTATCAATCTAACTCATATTATTAACCATATTATGCAAATACGATCGATAGAACGACAATTACTATACTCATTACTCTTATTATTATCAGCCTAACTCATATTATTAGCCATATTATGCTTATGTGATCGATAGAACGACAATTACTATACTTATTACTCTTATTATTTTGAATCTAACTCATATTATTAACCATATTATGCAGATATGATCGATAGCACAACATTTACTATACTTATTACTCTTATTGTTATCAATCTAACTCATATTATTAACCATATTATGCAGATATGATCGATAGAACTACAATTAGTATACTCATTACTCTTATTAATATCAATCTAACTCATATTATTAGCCATATTATGCTTATATGAACGACAGAACGACAATTACTATACTCATTCCTCTTATTATTATCAATCTAACTCATATTATTAGCCATATTATGCTTATATGATCGATAGGACGACAATTACTATACTTATTACCCTCACTGTTATCAATCTAACTCATATTATTGAACATATTATGCAAATATGACCGATAGAACCACAATTACTATACTCATTACTCTTATTATTATCAGTCTAGCTCATATTATTAACCATATTATGCTAATATGATCGATAGAACGACAATTACTCTACTTATTACACTCACTATTATCAATCTAACTCATATTATTGAACATATTATGCAAATATGACCGATAGAACGACAATTACTATACTCATTACTCTTATTATTATCAGTCTAGCTCATATTATTAACCATATTATGCTAATATGATCGATAGAACGACAATTACTGTACTTATTACTCTCACTATTATCCATCTAACTCATATTATTAGCCATATTATGCTTATATGATCGATAGAACGACAATTACTATATTCATTTCTCTTATTATTATCAATCTAACTCATATTATTAGCCATATTATGCTTATATGATCGATAGGAAGACAATTACTATACTTATTACACTCACTGTTATCAATCTAACTCATATTATTAACCACATTATGCAAATATGATCGATAGAACGACAGTTACTATACTTATTACACTCACTATTATTAATCTAACTCATATTATTAACCATATTATGCAGATATGATCGATAGAAAGACAATTACTATACTCATTTCTCTTATTATTATCAATCTAACTCATATTATTAGTCACATTATGCTTATATGATCGATAGAACGACAATTACTATAGTTATTACTCTCATTATTATCAATCTAACTCATATTATTAGCCATATTATGCTTATGTGATCGATAAAACGACAATTACTATACTCATTACTCTTATTATTATCAATCTAACTCATATTATTAGCCATATTATGCTTATATGATCGATAGAACGACAATTACTAGACTCATTACTCTTATTTTTATCAATCTAACTCATATTGTTAGCCATATTATGCTTATATGATCGATAGGACGACAATTACTATACTAATTACTCTTATTATTATCAATCTAACTCATATTATTAGCCGTATTATGCTTATATGATCGGTAGAACGATAATTACTATACCTATTCCTCTTATTATTATCAATCTAACTCATATCATTAGCCATATTATGCTTATATGATCGATCGAACGATAATGACTATACTCACTTCTCTTATTGTTATCAATCTAACTCATATTATTAGCCATATTATGCTTATATGATCGATAGAAAGACAATTACTATACTTATTACACTCACTGTTATCAATCTAACTCATATTATTAACCACATTATGCAAATATGATGGATAGAACGACAATTACTATACTTATTACACTCACTATTATCTATCTAACTCATATTATTAACCATATTATGCAGATATGATCGATAGAAAGACAATTACTATACTCATTTCTCTCATTATTATCAACCTAACTCATATTATTAGCCATATTATGCTTATATGATCGACAGAACGACAATTACTATACTTATTACACTCACTGTTATCAATCTAACTCATATTATTAACCATATTATGCAGATATGATCGATAGAAAGACAATTACTATACTCATTTCTCTTATCATTATCAATCTAACTCATATTATTAGTCATATTATGCTTATATGATCGATAGAACGACAATTACTATACTTATTACTCTCATTATTATCAATCTAACTCATATTATTAGCCATATTATGCTTATGTGATCGATAAAACGACAATTACTATACTCATTACTCTTATTATTATCAATCTAACTCATATTATTAACCATATTATGCTGATATGATCGATAGAACGACAATTACTGTACTTATTACACTCACTATTATCAATGTAACTCATATTATTAACCATATTATGCTAATATGATCGATAGAACGACAATTACTATACTTATTACACTCACTATTATCAATCTAACTCATATTATTATCCATATTACGCAGATATGATCGATAGCACGACATTTACTGTACTTATTGCTCTTATTGTTATCAATCTAACTCATATTATTAACCATATTATGCAGATATGATCGATAGAACTACAATTAGTATACTCATTACTCTTATTATTATCAATCTAACTCATATCATTAGCCATATTATGCTTATATGATCGATCGAACGACAATGACTATACTCACTTCTCTTATTATTATCAATCTTACTCATATTATTAGCCATATTATGCTTATATGATCGATCGAACGACAATGACTATACTCACTTCTCTTATTGTTATCAATCTAACTCATATTATTAGCCATATTATGCTTATATGATCGATAGAAAGACAATTTCTATACTTATGACACTCACTGTTATCAATCTAACTCATATTATTAACCACATTATGCAAATATGATCGATAGAACGACAATTACTATACTCATTACTCTTATTATTATCAGCCTAACTCATATTATAAGCCATATTATGCTAATATGATCGATAGAACGACAATTACTATACTTATTACACTCACTATTATCTATCTAACTCATATTATTAACCATATTATGCAGATATGATCGATAGAAAGACAATTACTATACTCATTACTCTTATTATTATCAGCATAACTCATATTATTAGCCATATTATGCTTATATGAACGATAGAACGACAATTACTACACTCATTACTCTTATTATTATCAATCTAGCTCATATTATTAACCATATTATGCTAATATGATCGATAGAACGACAATTACTGTACTTATTACACTCACTATTATCAATCTAACTCATATTATTAACCATATTATGCTAATATGATCGATAGAACGACAATTACTATACTTATTACACTCACCATTATCAATCTAACTCATATTATTATCCATATTATGCAGATATGATCGATAGTACGACATTTACTGTACTTATTGCTCTTATTGTTATCAATCTAACTCATATTATTAACCATATTATGCAGATATGATCGATAGAACTCCAATTAGTATACTCATTACTCTTATTATTATCAATCTAACTCATATCATTAGCCATATTATGCTTATATGATCGATCGAACGACAATGACTATACTCACTTCTCTTATTATTATCAATCTTACTCATATTATTAGCCATATTATGCTTATATCATCGATCGAACGACAATGACTATACTCACTTCTCGTCTTATTATCAATCTAACTCATATTATTAACCATATTATACTAATATGATCGATAGAACGACAATTACTATACCTATTACACTCACTATTATCAATCTAACTCATATTATTAACCATATTAAGCAAATACGATCGATAGAACGACAATTACTATACTCATTACTCTTATTATTATCAGCCTAACTCATATTATTAGCCATATTATGCTTATGTGATCGATAGAACGACAATTACTATACTTATTACTCTTATTATTATCAATCTAACTCATATTATTAGCCATATTATGCTTATATGATCGATAGAACGACAATTACTAGACTCATTACTCTTATTTTTATCAATCTACCTCATATTGTTAGCCATATTATGCTTATATGATCGATAGGACGACAATTACTATACTTATTACTCTCACTATTATCCATCTAACTCATATTATTAGCCATATTATGCTTATATGATCGATAGAACGACAATTACTATATTCATTTCTCTCATTATTATCAATCTAACTCATATTATTAGCCATATTATGCTTATATGATCGATAGGAAGACAATTACTATACTTATTACACTCACTGTTATCAATCTAACTCATATTATTAACCACATTATGCAAATATGATCGATAGAACGACAGTTACTATACTTATTACACTCACTATTATTAATCTAACTCATATTATTAACCATATTATGCAGATATGATCGATAGAAAGACAATTACTATACTCATTTCTCTTATTATTATCAATCTAACTCATATTATTAGTCATATTATGCTTATATGATCGATAGAACGACAATTACTATAGTTATTACTCTCATTATTATCAATCTAACTCATATTATTAGCCATATTATACTTATGTGATCGATAAAACGACAATTACTATACTCATTACTCTTATTATTATCAATCTAACTCATATTATTAGCCATATTATGCTTATATGATCGATAGAACGACAATTACTAGACTCATTACTCTTATTTTTATCAATCTAACTCATATTGTTAGCCATATTATGCTTATATGATCGATAGGACGACAATTACTATACTTATTACTCTTATTATTATCAATCTAACTCATATTATTAGCCGTATTATGCTTATATGATCGGTAGAACGATAATTACTATACCTATTCCTCTTATTATTATCAATCTAACTCATATCATTAGCCATATTATGCTTATATGATCGATCGAACGACAATGACTATACTCACTTCTCTTATTGTTATCAATCTAACTCATATTATTAGCCATATTATGCTTATATGATCGATAGAAAGACAATTACTATACTTATTACACTCACTGTTATCAATCTAACTCATATTATTAACCACATTATGCAAATATGATGGATAGAACGACAATTACTATACTTATTACACTCACTATTATCTATCTAACTCATATTATTAACCATATTATGCAGATATGATCGATAGAAAGACAATTACTATACTCATTTCTCTCATTATTATCAACCTAACTCATATTATTAGCCATATTATGCTTATATGATCGACAGAACGACAATTACTATACTTATTACACTCACTGTTATCAATCTAACTCATATTATTAACCATATTATGCAGATATGATCGATAGAAAGACAATTACTATACTCATTTCTCTTATTATTATCAATCTAACTCATATTATTAGTCATATTATGCTTATATGATCGATAGAACGACAATTACTATACTTATTACTCTCATTATTATCAATCTAACTCATATTATTAGCCATATTATGCTAATATGATCGATAGAACGACAATTACTATACTTATTACACTCACTATTATCTATCTAACTCATATTATTAACCATATTATGCAGATATGATCGATAGAAAGACAATTACTATACTCATTTCTCTCATTATTATCAACCTAACTCATATTATTAGCCATATTATGCTTATATGATCGACAGAACGACAATTACTATACTTATTACACTCACTGTTATCAATCTAACTCATATTATTAACCACATTATGCAAATATGACCGATAGAACGACAATTACTATACTCATTTCTCTCATTATTATCAACCTAACTCATATTATTAGCCATATTATGCTTATATGATCGACAGAACGACAATTACTATACTTATTACACTCACTGTTATCAATCTAACTCATATTATTAAACATATTATGCAAATATGACCGATAGAACGACAATTACTATACTCATTACTCTTATTATTATCAGCATAACTCATATTATTAGCCATATTATGCTTATATGAACGATAGAACGACAATTACTATACTCATTACTCTTATTATTATCAATCTAGCTCATATTATTAACCATATTATGCTGATATGATCGATAGAACGACAATTACTGTACTTATTACACTCACTATTATCAATCTAACTCATATTATTAACCATATTATGCTAATATGATCGATAGAACGACAATTACTATACTTATTACACTCACTATTATCAATCTAACTCATATTATTATCCATATTACGCAGATATGATCGATAGCACGACATTTACTGTACTTATTGCTCTTATTGTTATCAATCTAACTCATATTATTAACCATATTATGCAGATATGATCGATAGAACTACAATTAGTATACTCATTACTCTTATTATTATCAATCTAACTCATATCATTAGCCATATTATGCTTATATGATCGATCGAACGACAATGACTATACTCACTTCTCTTATTATTATCAATCTTACTCATATTATTAGCCATATTATGCTTATATGATCGATCGATCGACAATGACTATACTCACTTCTCTTATTGTTATCAATCTAACTCATATTATTAGCCATATTATGCTTATATGATCGATAGAAAGACAATTACTATACTTATGACACTCACTGTTATCAATCTAACTCATATTATTAACCACATTATGCAAATATGATCGATAGAACGACAATTACTATACTCATTACTCTTATTATTATCAGGCTAACTCATATTATAAGCCATATTATGCTAATATGATCGATAGAACGACAATTACTATACTTATTACACTCACTATTATCTATCTAACTCATATTATTAACCATATTATGCAGATATGATCGATAGAAAGACAATTACTATACTCATTTCTCTCATTATTATCAACCTAACTCATATTATTAGCCATATTATGCTTATATGATCGACAGAACGACAATTACTATACTTATTACACTCACTGTTATCAATCTAACTCATATTATTAAACATATTATGCAAATATGACCGATAGAACGACAATTACTATACTCATTACTCTTATTATTATCAGCATAACTCATATTATTAGCCATATTATGCTTATATGAACGATAGAACGACAATTACTACACTCATTGCTCTTATTATTATCAATCTAGCTCATATTATTAACCATATTATGCTAATATGATCGATAGAACGACAATTACTGTACTTATTACACTCACTATTATCAATCTAACTCATATTATTAACCATATTATGCTAATATGATCGATAGAACGACAATTACTATACTTATTACACTCACCATTATCAATCTAACTCATATTATTATCCATATTATGCAGATATGATCGATAGCACGACATTTACTGTACTTATTGCTCTTATTGTTATCAATCTAACTCATATTATTAACCATATTATGCAGATATGATCGATAGAACTCCAATTAGTATACTCATTACTCTTATTATTATCAATCTAACTCATATCATTAGCCATATTATGCTTATATGATCGATCGAACGACAATGACTATACTCACTTCTCTTATTATTATCAATCTTACTCATATTATTAGCTATATTATGCTTATATCATCGATCGAACGACAATGACTATACTCACTTCTCGTATTATTATCAATCTAACTCATATTATTAACCATATTATACTAATATGATCGATAGAACGACAATTACTATACCTATTACACTCACTATTATCAATCTAACTCATATTATTAACCATATTAAGCAAATACGATCGATAGAACGACAATTACTATACTCATTACTCTTATTATTATCAGCCTAACTCATATTATAAGCCATATTATGCTAATATGATCGATAGAACGACAATTACTATACTTATTACACTCACTATTATCTATCTAACTCATATTATTAACCATATTATGCAGATATGATCGATAGAAAGACAATTACTATACTCATTTCTCTCATTATTATCAACCTAACTCATATTATTAGCCATATTATGCTTATATGATCGACAGAACGACAATTACTATACTTATTAGACTCACTGTTATCAATCTAACTCATATTATTAAACATATTATGCAAATATGACCGATAGAACGACAATTACTATACTCATTACTCTTATTATTATCAGCATAACTCATATTATTAGCCATATTATGCTAATATGATCGATAGAACGACAATTACTGTACTTATTACACTCACTATTATCAATCTAACTCATATTATTAACCATATTATGCTAATATGATCGATAGAACGACAATTACTATACTTATTACACTCACTATTATCAATCTAACTCATATTATTATCCATATTATGCAGATATGATCGATAGCACGACATTTACTGTACTTATTGCTCTTATTGTTATCAATCTAACTCATATTATTAACCATATTATGCAGATATGATCGATCGAACGACAATGACTATACTCACTTCTCGTATTATTATCAATCTAACTCATATTATTAACCATATTATACTAATATGATCGATAGAACGACAATTACTATACCTATTACACTCACTATTTTCAATCTAACTCATATTATTAACCATATTATGCTTATATGATCGATAGAAAGACAATTACTATACTTATTACACTCACTGTTATCAATCTAACTCATATTATTAACCACATTATGCAAATATGATCGATAGAACGACAATTACTATACTCATTACTCTTATTATTATCAGCCTAACTCATATTATATGCCATATTATGCTAATATGATCGATAGACCGACAATTACTATACTTATTACACTCACTATTATCTATCTAACTCATATTATTAACCATATTATGCAGATATGATCGATTGAAAGACAATTACTATACTCATTTCTCTCATTATTATCAACCTAACTCATATTATTAGCCATATTATGCTTATATGATCGACAGAACGACAATTACTATACTTATTACACTCACTGTTATCAATCTAACTCATATTATTAAACATATTATGCAAATATGACCGATAGAACGACAATTACTATACTCATTACTCTTATTATTATCAGCATAACTCATATTATTAGCCATATTATGCTTATATGAACGATAGAACGACAATTACTATACTCATTACTCTTATTATTATCAATCTAGCTCATATTATGAACCATATTATGCTAATATGATCGATAGAACGACAATTACTGTACTTATTACACTCACTATTATCAATCTAACTCATATTATTAACCATATTATGCTAATATGATCGATAGAACGACAATTACTATACTTATTACACTCACTATTATCAATCTAACTCATATTATTATCCATATTATGCAGATATGATCGATAGCACGACATTTACTGTACCTATTGCTCTTATTGTTATCAATCTAACTCATATTATTAACCATATTATGCAGATATGATCGATAGAACTACAATTAGTATACTCATTACTCTTATTATTATCAATCTAACTCATATCATTAGCCATATTATGCTTATATGATCGATCGAACGACAATGACTATACTCACTTCTCTTATTATTATCAATCTTACTCATATTATTAGCCATATTATGCTTATATGATCGATCGAACGACAATGACTATACTCACTTCTCTTATTATTATCAATCTAACTCATATTATTAACCATATTATACTAATATGATCGATAGAACGACAATTACTATACCTATTACACTCACTCTTATCAATCTAACTCGTATTATTAACCACATTATGCAAATATGATCGATCGAACGACAATGACTATACTCACTTCTCTTATTATTATCAATCTTACTCATATTATTAGCCATATTATGCTTATATGATCGATCGAACGACAATGACTATACTCACTTCTCTTATTGTTATCAATCTAACTCATATTATTAGCCATATTATGCTTATACGATCGATAGACCGACAATTACTATACTTATTACACTCACTATTATCTATCTAACTCATATTATTAACCATATTATGCAGATATGATCGATAGAAAGACAATTACTATACTCATTTCTCTCATTATTATCAACCTAACTCATATTATTAGCCATATTATGCTTATATGATCGACAGAACGACAATTACTATACTTATTACACTCACTGTTATCAATCTAACTCATATTATTAAACATATTATGCAAATATGACCGATAGAACGACAATTACTATACTCATTACTCTTATTATTATCAGCATAACTCATATTATTAGCCATATTATGCTTATATGAACGATAGAACGACAATTACTATACTCATTACTCTTATTATTATCAATCTAGCTCATATTATGAACCATATTATGCTAATATGATCGATAGAACGACAATTACTGTACTTATTACACTCACTATTATCAATCTAACTCATATTATTAACCATATTATGCTAATATGATCGATAGAACGACAATTACTATACTTATTACACTCACTATTATCAATCTAACTCATATTATTATCCATATTATGCAGATATGATCGATAGCACGACATTTACTGTACCTATTGCTCTTATTGTTATCAATCTAACTCATATTATTAACCATATTATGCAGATATGATCGATAGAAAGACAATTACTATACTCATTTCTCTCATTATTATCAACCTAACTCATATTATTAGCCATATTATGCTTATATGATCGACAGAACGACAATTACTATACTTATTACACTCCCTGTTATCAATCTAACTCATATTATTAAACATATTATGCAAATATGACCGATAGAACGACAATTACTATACTCCTTACTCTTATTATTATCAGCATAACTCATATTATTAGCCATATTATGCTAATATGATCGATAGAACGACAATTACTGTACTTATTACACTCACTATTATCAATCTAACTCATATTATTAACCATATTATGCTAATATGATCGATAGAACGACAATTACTATACTTATTACACTCACTATTATCAATCTAACTCATATTATTATCCATATTATGCAGATATGATCGATAGCACGACATTTACTGTACTTATTGCTCTTATTGTTATCAATCTAACTCATATTATTAACCATATTATGCAGATATGATCGATAGAACTACAATTAGTATACTCATTACTCTTATTATTATCAATGTAACTCATATTATTAGCCGTATTATGCTTATATGATCGGTAGAACGATAATTACTATACCTATTCCTCTTATTATTATCAATCTAACTCATATCATTAGCCATATTATGCTTATATGATCGATCGAACGACAATGACTATACTCACTTCTCTTATTGTTATCAATCTAACTCATATTATTAGCCATATTATGCTTATATGATCGATAGAAAGACAATTACTATTCTTATTACACTCACTGTTATCAATCTAACTCATATTATTAACCACATTATGCAAATATGATCGATAGAACGACAATTACTATACTCATTACTCTTATTATTATCAGCCTAACACGTATTATAAGCCATATTATGCTAATATGATCGATAGAACGACAATTACTATATTTATTACACTCACTATTATCTATCTAACTCATATTATTAACCATATTATGCAGATATGATCGATAGAAAGACAATTACTATACTCATTTCTCTCATTATTATCAACCTAACTCATATTATTAGCCATATTATGCTTATATGATCGACAGAACGACAATTACTATACTTATTACACTCACTGTTTTCAATCTAACTCATATTATTAAACATATTATGCAAATATGACCGATAGAACGACAATTACTATACTCATTACTCTTATTATTATCAGCATAACTCATATTATTAGCCATATTATGCTAATATGATCGATAGAACGACAATTACTGTACTTATTACACTCACTATTATCAATCTAACTCATATTATTAACCATATTATGCTAATATGATCGATAGAACGACAATTACTATACTTATTACACTCACTATTATCAATCTAACTCATATTATTATCCATATTATGCAGATATGGTCGATAGCACGACATTTACTGTACTTATTGCTCTTATTGTTATCAATCTAACTCATATTATTAACCATATTATGCAGATATGATCGATAGAACTACAATTAGTATACTCATTACTCTTATTATTATCAATCTAACTCATATCATTAGCCATATTATGCTTATATGATCGATCGAACGACAATGACTATACTCACTTCTCTTATTATTATCAATCTTACTCATATTGTTAGCCATATTATGCTAATATGATCGATCGAACGACAATGACTATACTCACTTCTCGTATTATTATCAATCTAACTCATATTATTAACCATATTATACTAATATGATCGATAGAACGACAATTACTATACCTATTACACTCACTATTATCAATCTAACTCATATTATTAACCATATTATGCTTATATGATCGATAGAAAGACAATTACTATACTTATTACACTCACTGTTATCAATCTAACTCATATTATTAACCACATTATGCAAATATGATCGATAGAACGACAATTACTATACTCATTACTCTTATTATTATCAGCCTAACTCATATTATATGCCATATTATGCTAATATGATCGATAGAACGACAATTACTATACTTATTACACTCACTACTATCTATCTAACTCATGTTATTAACCATATTATGCAGATATGATCGATAGAAAGACAATTACTATACTCATTTCTCTCATTATTATCAACCTAACTCATATTATTAGCCATATTATGCTTATATGATCGACAGAACGACAATTACTATACTTATTACACTCACTGTTATCAATCTAACTCATATTATTAAACATATTATGCATATATGACCGATAGAACGACAATTACTATACTCATTACTCTTATTATTATCAGCATAACTCATATTATTAGCCATATTATGCTTATATGATCGATAGGACGACAATTACTATACTTATTACTCTTATTATTATCAATCTAACTCATATTATTAGCCGTATTATGCTTATATGATCGACAGAACGACAATTAATATACTTATTACACTCACTGTTATCAATCTAACTCATATTATTAAACATATTATGCAAATATGACCGATAGAACGACAATTACTATACTCATTACTCTTATTATTATCAGCATAACTCATATTATTAGCCATATTATGCTAATATGATCGATAGAACGACAATTACTGTACTTATTACACTCACTATTATCAATCTAACTCATATTATTAACCATATTATGCTAATATGATCGATAGAACGACAATTACTATACTTATTACACTCACTATTATCAATCTAACTCATATTATTATCCATATTATGCAGATATGATCGATAGCACGACATTTACTGTACTTATTGCTCTTATTGTTATCAATCTAACTCATATTATTAACCATATTATGCAGATATGATCGATAGAACTACAATTAGTATACTCATTACTCTTATTATTATCAATCTAACTCATATCATTAGCCATATTATGCTTATATGATCGATCGAACGACAATGACTATACTCACTTCTCTTATTATTATCAATCTTACTCATATTATTAGCCATATTATGCTTATATGATCGATCGAACGACAATGACTATACTCACTTCTCGTATTATTATCAATCTAACTCATATTATTAACCATATTATACTAATATGATCGATAGAACGACAATTACTATACCTATTACACTCACTATTGTCAATCTAACTCATATTATTAACCATATTATGCTTATATGATCGATAGAAAGACAATTACTATACTTATTACACTCACTGTTATCAATCTAACTCATATTATTAACCACATTATGCAAATATGATCGATAGAACGACAATTACTATACTCATTACTCTTATTATTATCAATCTAGCTCATATTATTAACCATATTATACTAATATGATCGATAGAACGACAATTACTGTACCTATTACACTCACTATTATCAATCTAACTCATATTATTAACCATAGTATGCGGATATGATCGATAGCATGACATTTACTACACTTATTACTCTTATTATTATCGATCTAACTCATATTACTAGCTATATTATGCTTATATGATCGACAGAACGACAATTACTATACTTATTACACTCACTGTTATCAATCTAACTCATATTATTAACCACATTATGCAAATATGATCGATAGAACGACAATTACTATACTCATTTCTCTCATTATTATCAACCTAACTCATATTATTAGCCATATTATGCTGATATGATCGACAGAACGACAATTACTATACTTATTACACTCACTGTTATCAATCTAACTCATATTATTAAACATATTATGCAAATATGACCGATAGAACGACAATTACTATACCCATTACTCTTATTATTATCAGCATAACTCATATTATTAGCCATATTATGCTTATATGAACGATAGAACGACAATTACTGTACTTATTACACTCACTATTATCAATCTAACTCATATTATTAACCATATTATGCTAATATGATCGATAGAACGACAATTACTATACTCATTACTCTTATTATTATCAGCATAACTCATATTATTAGCCATATTATGCTTATATGAACGATAGAACGACAATTACTACACTCATTACTCTTATTATTATCAATCTAGCTCATATTATTAACCATATTATGCTAATATGATCGATAGAACGACAATTACTGTACTTATTACACTCACTATTATCAATCTAACTCATATTATTAACCATATTATGCTAATATGATCGATAGAACGACAATTACTATACTTATTACACTCACCATTATCAATCTAACTCATATTATTATCCATATTATGCAGATATGATCGATAGCATGACATTTACTGTACTTATTGCTCTTATTGTTATCAATCTAACTCATATTATTAACCATATTATGCAGATATGATCGATAGAACTACAATGAGTATACTCATTACTCTTATTATTATCAATCTAACTCATATCATTAGCCATATTATGCTTATATGATCGATCGAACGACAATGACTATACTCACTTCTCTTATTATTATCAATCTTACTCATATTATTAGCCATATTATGCTTATATGATCGATCGAACGACAATGACTATACTCACTTCTCGTATTATTATCAATCTAACTCATATTATTAACCATATTATACTAATATGGTCGATAGAACGACAATTACTATACCTATTACACTCACTATTATCAATCTAACTCATATTATTAACCATATTATGCAAATACGATCGATAGAACGACAATTACTATACTCATTACTCTTATTATTATCAGCCTAACTCATATTATTAGCCATATTATGCTTATGTGATCGATAGAACGACAATTACTATACTTATTACTCTTATTATTTTGAATCTAACTCATATTATTAACCATATTATGCAGATATGATCGATAGCACAACATTTACTATACTTATTACTCTTATTGTTATCAATCTAACTCATATTATTAACCATATTATGCAGATATGATCGATAGAACTACAATTAGTATACTCATTACTCTTATTAATATCAATCTAACTCATATTATTAGCCATATTATGCTTATATGAACGACAGAACGACAATTACTATACTCATTCCTCTTATTATTATCAATCTAACTCATATTATTAGCCATATTATGCTTATATGATCGATAGGACGACAATTACTATACTTATTACCCTCACTGTTATCAATCTAACTCATATTATTGAACATATTATGCAAATATGACCGATAGAACCACAATTACTATACTCATTACTCTTATTATTATCAGTCTAGCTCATATTATTAACCATATTATGCTAATATGATCGATAGAACGACAATTACTCTACTTATTACACTCACTATTATCAATCTAACTCATATTATTGAACATATTATGCAAATATGACCGATAGAACGACAATTACTATACTCATTACTCTTATTATTATCAGTCTAGCTCATATTATTAACCATATTATGCTAATATGATCGATAGAACGACAATTACTGTACTTATTACACTCACTATTATCAATCTAACTCATATTATTATCCATATTATGCAGATATGATCGATAGCACGACATTTGCTGTACTTATTGCTCTTATTGTTATCAATCTAACTCATATTATTAGCCATATTATGCAGATATGATCGATAGAACTACAATTAGTATACTCATTACTCTTATTATTATCAATCTAACTCATATTATTAGCCGTATTGTGCTTATATGATCGGTAGAACGATAATTACTATACCTATTCCTCTTATTATTATCAATCTAACTCATATCATTAGCCATATTATGCTTATATGATCGATCGAACGACAATGACTATACTCACTTCTCTTATTGTTATCGATCTAACTCATATTATTAGCCATATTATGCTTATATGATCGATAGAAAGACAATTACTATACTTATTACACTCACTGTTATCAATCTAACTCATATTATTAACCACATTATGCAAATATGATCGATAGAACGACAATTACTATACCCATTACTCTTATTATTATCAGCCTAACTCATATTATAAGCCATATTATGCTAATATGATCGATAGAACGACAATTACTATACTTATTACACTCACTATTATCTATCTAACTCATATTATTAACCATATTATGCAGATATGATCGATAGAAAGACAATTACTATACTCATTTCTCTCATTATTATCAACCTAACTCATATTATTAGCCATATTATGCTTATATGATCGTCAGAACAACAATTACTATACTTATTACACTCACTGTTATCAATCTAACTCATATTATTAAACATATTATGCAAATATGACCGATAGAACGACAATTACTATACCCATTACTCTTGTTATTATCAGCATATCTCATATTATTAGCCATATTATGCTTATATGAACGATAGAACGACAATTACTACACTCACTACTCTTATTATTATCAATCTAGCTCATATTATTAACCATATTATACTAATATGATCGATAGAACGACAATTACTATACCTATTACACTCACTATTATCAATCTAACTCATATTATTAACCATAGTATGCGGATATGATCGATAGCACGACATTTACTACACTTATTACTCTTATTATTATCGATCTAACTCATATTACTAGCTATATTATGCTTATATGATCGACAGAACGACAATTACTATACTTATTACACTCACTGTTATCAATCTAACTCATATTATTAACCACATTATGCAAATATGATCGATAGAACGACAATTACTATACTCATTACACTCACTATTATCAATCTAACTCATATTATTAACCATATTATGCAGATATGATCGATAGCACGACATTTACTATACATATTACTCTTATTGTTAACAATCTAACTCATATTATTAACCATATTATGCAGACATGATCGATAGAACTACAATTAGTATACTCCTTACTCTTATTATTATCAATCTAACTCATATTATTAGCCATATTATGCTCATATGATCGATAGAACGACAATTACTATATTCATTTCTCTTATTATTATCAATCTTACTCATATTATTAGCCATATTATACTTATATGATCGATAGAAAGACAATTACTATACTTATTACACTCACTGTTATCAATCTAATTCATGTTATTAACCACATTATGCAAATATGATCGATAGAACGACAATTACTATACTCATTACTCTTATTATTATCAGCCTAACTCATATTATAAGCCATATTATGCTTATATGATCGATAGAACGACAATTACTATACTTATTACTCTCACTATTATCAATCTAACTCATATTATTAGCCATTTTCTGCATATGTGATCGATAAGACGACAATTACTATACTCATTATTCTTATTATTATCAATCTAACTCATATTATTAGCCATATTATGCTTATATGATCGATAGAACGACAATTACTATACTTATTACTCTCATTACAATCAATCTAACTCATATTATTAGCCATATTAAGCTTATGTGATCGATAAAACGACAATTACTATACTCATTACTCTTATTATTATCAATCTAACTCATATTATTAGCCGTATTATGCTTATATGATCGGTAGAACGATAATTACTATACCTATTACTCTTATTATTATCAATCTAACTCATATCATTAACCATATTATGCAGATATGATCGATAGCACGACATTTACTGTACTTATTACTCTTATTGTTATCAATCTAACTCATATTATTAACCATATTATGCAGATATGATCGATAGAACTACAACTAGTATACTCCTTTCTCTTATTATTATCAATCTAACTCATATTATTAGCCATATTATGCTTATATGATCGATAGAACGACAATTACTATATTCATTTCTCTTTTTATTATCAATCTAACTCATATTATTAGCCATATTATGCAGATATGATCGATAGAACTACAACTAGTATACTCCTTTCTCTTATTATTATCAATCTAACTCATATTATTAGCCATATTATGCTTATATGATCGATAGAACGACAATTACTAGACTCATTACTCTTATTTTTATCAATCTAACTCATATTGTTAGCCATATTATGCTTATATGATCGATAGGACGACAATTACTATACTTATTACTCTTATTATTATCAATCTAACTCATATTATTAGCCGTATTATGCTTATATGATCGGTAGAACGATAATTACTATACCTATTCCTCTTATTATTATCAATCTAACTCATATCATTAGCCATATTATGCTTATATGATCGATCGAACGACAATGACTATACTCACTTCTCTTATTGTTATCAATCTAACTCATATTATTTGCCATATTATGCTTATATGATCGATAGAAAGACAATTACTATACTTATTACTCTCACTGTTATCAATCTAACTCATATTATTAACCACATTATGCAAATATGATGGATAGAACGACAATTACTATACTTATTACACTCACTATTATCTATCTAACTCATATTATTAACCATATTATGCTTATATGATCGATAGGACGACAATTACTATACTTATTACTCTTATTATTATCAATCTAACTCATATTATTAGCCGTATTATGCTTATATGATCGACAGAACGACAATTAATATACTTATTACACTCACTGTTATCAATCTAACTCATATTATTAAACATATTATGCAAATATGACCGATAGAACGACAATTACTATACTCATTACTCTTATTATTATCAGCATAACTCATATTCTTAGCCATATTATGCTAATATGATCGATCGAACGACAATGACTATACTCACTTCTCTTATTATTATCAATCTTACTCATATTATTAGCCATATTATGCTTATATGATCGATCGAACGACAATGACTATACTCACTTCTCGTATTATTATCAATCTAACTCATATTATTAACCATATTATACTAATATGATCGATAGAACGACAATTACTATACCTATTACACTCACTATTGTCAATCTAACTCATATTATTAACCATATTATGCTTATATGATCGATAGAAAGACAATTACTATACTTATTACACTCACTGTTATCAATCTAACTCATATTATTAACCACATTATGCAAATATGATCGATAGAACGACAATTACTATACTCATTACTCTTATTATTATCAGCCTAACTCATATTATATGCCATATTATGCTAATATGATCGATAGACCGACAATTACTATACTTATTACACTCACTATTATCTATCTAACTCATATTATTAACCATATTATGCAGATATGATCGATAGAAAGACAATTACTATACTCATTTCTCTCATTATTATCAACCTAACTCATATTATTAGCCATATTATGCTTATATGATCGACAGAACGACAATTACTATACTTATTACACTCGCTGTTATCAATCTAACTCATATTATTAACCACATTATGCAAATATGATCGATAGAACGACAATTACTATACCCATTACTCTTATTATTATCAGCCTAACTCATATTATAAGCCATATTATGCTAATATGATCGATAGAACGACAATTACTATACTTATTACACTTACTATTATCTATCTAACTCATATTATTAACCATATTATGCAGATATGATCGATAGAAAGACAATTACTATACTCATTTCTCTCATTATTATCAACCTAACTCATATTATTAGCCATATTATGCTGATATGATCGACAGAACGACAATTACTATACTTATTACACTCACTGTTATCAATCTAACTCATATTATTAAACATATTATGCAAATATGACCGATAGAACGACAATTACTATACCCATTACTCTTATTATTATCAGCATAACTCATATTATTAGCCATATTATGCTTATATGAACGATAGAACGACAATTACTACACTCATTACTCTTATTATTATCAATCTAGCTCATATTATTAACCATATTATACTAATATGATCGATAGAACGACAATTACTGTACCTATTACACTCACTATTATCAATCTAACTCATATTATTAACCATAGTATGCGGATATGATCGATAGCATGACATTTACTACACTTATTACTCTTATTATTATCGATCTAACTCATATTACTAGCTATATTATGCTTATATGATCGACAGAACGACAATTACTATACTTATTACACTCACTGTTATCAATCTAACTCATATTATTAACCACATTATGCAGATATGATCGATAGAAAGACAATTACTATACTCATTTCTCTCATTATTATCAACCTAACTCATATTATTAGCCATATTATGCTTATATGATCGTCAGAACAACAATTACTATACTTATTACACTCACTGTTATCAATCTAACTCATATTATTAAACATATTATGCAAATATGACCGATAGAACGACAATTACTATACCCATTACTCTTATTATTATCAGCATAACTCATATTATTAGCCATATTATGCTTATATGAACGATAGAACGACAATTACTACACTCACTACTCTTATTATTATCAATCTAGCTCATATTATTAACCATATTATACTAATATGATCGATAGAACGACAATTACTATACCTATTACACTCACTATTATCAATCTAACTCATATTATTAACCATAGTATGCGGATATGATCGATAGCACGACATTTACTACACTTATTACTCTTATTATTATCGATCTAACTCATATTACTAGCTATATTATGCTTATATGATCGACAGAACGACAATTACTATACTTATTACACTCACTGTTATCAATCTAACTCATATTATTAACCACATTATGCAAATATGATCGATAGAACGACAATTACTATACTCATTACACTCACTATTATCAATCTAACTCATATTATTAACCATATTATGCAGATATGATCGATAGCACGACATTTACTATACATATTACTCTTATTGTTAACAATCTAACTCATATTATTAACCATATTATGCAGACATGATCGATAGAACTACAATTAGTATACTCCTTACTCTTATTATTATCAATCTAACTCATATTATTAGCCATATTATGCTCATATGATCGATAGAACGACAATTACTATATTCATTTCTCTTATTATTATCAATCTTACTCATATTATTAGCCATATTATACTTATATGATCGATAGAAAGACAATTACTATACTTATTACACTCACTGTTATCAATCTAATTCATGTTATTAACCACATTATGCAAATATGATCGATAGAACGACAATTACTATACTCATTACTCTTATTATTATCAGCCTAACTCATATTATAAGCCATATTATGCTTATATGATCGATAGAAAGACAATTACTATACTTATTACACTCACTGTTATCAATCTAATTCATGTTATTAACCACATTATGCAAATATGATCGATAGAACGACAATTACTATACTCATTACTCTTATTATTATCAGCCTAACTCATATTATAAGCCATATTATGCTTATATGATCGATAGAACGACAATTACTATACTTATTACTCTCACTATTATCAATCTAACTCATATTATTAGCCATTTTCTGCATATGTGATCGATAAGACGACAATTACTATACTCATTATTCTTATTATTATCAATCTAACTCATATTATTAGCCATATTATGCTTATATGATCGATAGAACGACAATTACTATACTTATTACTCTCATTACAATCAATCTAACTCATATTATTAGCCATATTAAGCTTATGTGATCGATAAAACGACAATTACTATACTCATTACTCTTATTATTATCAATCTAACTCATATTATTAGCCGTATTATGCTTATATGATCGGTAGAACGATAATTACTATACCTATTACTCTTATTATTATCAATCTAACTCATATCATTAACCATATTATGCAGATATGATCGATAGCACGACATTTACTGTACTTATTACTCTTATTGTTATCAATCTAACTCATATTATTAACCATATTATGCAGATATGATCGATAGAACTACAACTAGTATACTCCTTTCTCTTATTATTATCAATCTAACTCATATTATTAGCCATATTATGCTTATATGATCGATAGAACGACAATTACTATATTCATTTCTCTTTTTATTATCAATCTAACTCATATTATTAGCCATATTATGCAGATATGATCGATAGAACTACAACTAGTATACTCCTTTCTCTTATTATTATCAATCTAACTCATATTATTAGCCATATTATGCTTATATGATCGATAGAACGACAATTACTAGACTCATTACTCTTATTTTTATCAATCTAACTCATATTGTTAGCCATATTATGCTTATATGATCGATAGGACGACAATTACTATACTTATTACTCTTATTATTATCAATCTAACTCATATTATTAGCCGTATTATGCTTATATGATCGGTAGAACGATAATTACTATACCTATTCCTCTTATTATTATCAATCTAACTCATATCATTAGCCATATTATGCTTATATGATCGATCGAACGACAATGACTATACTCACTTCTCTTATTGTTATCAATCTAACTCATATTATTTGCCATATTATGCTTATATGATCGATAGAAAGACAATTACTATACTTATTACACTCACTGTTATCAATCTAACTCATATTATTAACCACATTATGCAAATATGATGGATAGAACGACAATTACTATACTTATTACACTCACTATTATCTATCTAACTCATATTATTAACCATATTATGCTTATATGATCGATAGGACGACAATTACTATACTTATTACTCTTATTATTATCAATCTAACTCATATTATTAGCCGTATTATGCTTATATGATCGACAGAACGACAATTAATATACTTATTACACTCACTGTTATCAATCTAACTCATATTATTAAACATATTATGCAAATATGACCGATAGAACGACAATTACTATACTCATTACTCTTATTATTATCAGCATAACTCATATTATTAGCCATATTATGCTAATATGATCGATAGAACGACAATTACTGTACTTATTACACTCACTATTATCAATCTAACTCATATTATTAACCATATTATGCTAATATGATCGATAGAACGACAATTACTATACTTATTACACTCACTATTATCAATCTAACTCATATTATTATCCATATTATGCAGATATGATCGATAGCACGACATTTACTGTACTTATTGCTCTTATTGTTATCAATCTAACTCATATTATTAACCATATTATGCAGATATGATCGATAGAACTACAATTAGTATACTCATTACTCTTATTATTATCAATCTAACTCATATCATTAGCCATATTATGCTTATATGATCGATCGAACGACAATGACTATACTCACTTCTCTTATTATTATCAATCTTACTCATATTATTAGCCATATTATGCTTATATGATCGATCGAACGACAATGACTATACTCACTTCTCGTATTATTATCAATCTAACTCATATTATTAACCATATTATACTAATATGATCGATAGAACGACAATTACTATACCTATTACACTCACTATTGTCAATCTAACTCATATTATTAACCATATTATGCTTATATGATCGATAGAACGACAATTACTATACTTATTACTCTCACTATTATCAATCTAACTCATATTATTAGCCATTTTCTGCATATGTGATCGATAAGACGACAATTACTATACTCATTATTCTTATTATTATCAATCTAACTCATATTATTAGCCATATTATGCTTATATGATCGATAGAACGACAATTACTATACTTATTACTCTCATTACAATCAATCTAACTCATATTATTAGCCATATTAAGCTTATGTGATCGATAAAACGACAATTACTATACTCATTACTCTTATTATTATCAATCTAACTCATATTATTAGCCGTATTATGCTTATATGATCGGTAGAACGATAATTACTATACCTATTACTCTTATTATTATCAATCTAACTCATATCATTAACCATATTATGCAGATATGATCGATAGCACGACATTTACTGTACTTATTACTCTTATTGTTATCAATCTAACTCATATTATTAACCATATTATGCAGATATGATCGATAGAACTACAACTAGTATACTCCTTTCTCTTATTATTATCAATCTAACTCATATTATTAGCCATATTATGCTTATATGATCGATAGAACGACAATTACTATATTCATTTCTCTTTTTATTATCAATCTAACTCATATTATTAGCCATATTATGCAGATATGATCGATAGAACTACAACTAGTATACTCCTTTCTCTTATTATTATCAATCTAACTCATATTATTAGCCATATTATGCTTATATGATCGATAGAACGACAATTACTAGACTCATTACTCTTATTTTTATCAATCTAACTCATATTGTTAGCCATATTATGCTTATATGATCGATAGGACGACAATTACTATACTTATTACTCTTATTATTATCAATCTAACTCATATTATTAGCCGTATTATGCTTATATGATCGGTAGAACGATAATTACTATACCTATTCCTCTTATTATTATCAATCTAACTCATATCATTAGCCATATTATGCTTATATGATCGATCGAACGACAATGACTATACTCACTTCTCTTATTGTTATCAATCTAACTCATATTATTTGCCATATTATGCTTATATGATCGATAGAAAGACAATTACTATACTTATTACACTCACTGTTATCAATCTAACTCATATTATTAACCACATTATGCAAATATGATGGATAGAACGACAATTACTATACTTATTACACTCACTATTATCTATCTAACTCATATTATTAACCATATTATGCTTATATGATCGATAGGACGACAATTACTATACTTATTACTCTTATTATTATCAATCTAACTCATATTATTAGCCGTATTATGCTTATATGATCGACAGAACGACAATTAATATACTTATTACACTCACTGTTATCAATCTAACTCATATTATTAAACATATTATGCAAATATGACCGATAGAACGACAATTACTATACTCATTACTCTTATTATTATCAGCATAACTCATATTATTAGCCATATTATGCTAATATGATCGATAGAACGACAATTACTGTACTTATTACACTCACTATTATCAATCTAACTCATATTATTAACCATATTATGCTAATATGATCGATAGAACGACAATTACTATACTTATTACACTCACTATTATCAATCTAACTCATATTATTATCCATATTATGCAGATATGATCGATAGCACGACATTTACTGTACTTATTGCTCTTATTGTTATCAATCTAACTCATATTATTAACCATATTATGCAGATATGATCGATAGAACTACAATTAGTATACTCATTACTCTTATTATTATCAATCTAACTCATATCATTAGCCATATTATGCTTATATGATCGATCGAACGACAATGACTATACTCACTTCTCTTATTATTATCAATCTTACTCATATTATTAGCCATATTATGCTTATATGATCGATCGAACGACAATGACTATACTCACTTCTCGTATTATTATCAATCTAACTCATATTATTAACCATATTATACTAATATGATCGATAGAACGACAATTACTATACCTATTACACTCACTATTGTCAATCTAACTCATATTATTAACCATATTATGCTTATATGATCGATAGAAAGACAATTACTATACTTATTACACTCACTGTTATCAATCTAACTCATATTATTAACCACATTATGCAAATATGATCGATAGAACGACAATTACTATACTCATTACTCTTATTATTATCAGCCTAACTCATATTATATGCCATATTATGCTAATATGATCGATAGACCGACAATTACTATACTTATTACACTCACTATTATCTATCTAACTCATATTATTAACCATATTATGCAGATATGATCGATAGAAAGACAATTACTATACTCATTTCTCTCATTATTATCAACCTAACTCATATTATTAGCCATATTATGCTTATATGATCGACAGAACGACAATTACTATACTTATTACACTCGCTGTTATCAATCTAACTCATATTATTAACCACATTATGCAAATATGATCGATAGAACGACAATTACTATACCCATTACTCTTATTATTATCAGCCTAACTCATATTATAAGCCATATTATGCTAATATGATCGATAGAACGACAATTACTATACTTATTACACTTACTATTATCTATCTAACTCATATTATTAACCATATTATGCAGATATGATCGATAGAAAGACAATTACTATACTCATTTCTCTCATTATTATCAACCTAACTCATATTATTAGCCATATTATGCTGATATGATCGACAGAACGACAATTACTATACTTATTACACTCACTGTTATCAATCTAACTCATATTATTAAACATATTATGCAAATATGACCGATAGAACGACAATTACTATACCCATTACTCTTATTATTATCAGCATAACTCATATTATTAGCCATATTATGCTTATATGAACGATAGAACGACAATTACTACACTCATTACTCTTATTATTATCAATCTAGCTCATATTATTAACCATATTATACTAATATGATCGATAGAACGACAATTACTGTACCTATTACACTCACTATTATCAATCTAACTCATATTATTAACCATAGTATGCGGATATGATCGATAGCATGACATTTACTACACTTATTACTCTTATTATTATCGATCTAACTCATATTACTAGCTATATTATGCTTATATGATCGACAGAACGACAATTACTATACTTATTACACTCACTGTTATCAATCTAACTCATATTATTAACCACATTATGCAAATATGATCGATAGAACGACAATTACTATACTCATTTCTCTCATTATTATCAACCTAACTCATATTATTAGCCATATTATGCTGATATGATCGACAGAACGACAATTACTATACTTATTACACTCACTGTTATCAATCTAACTCATATTATTAAACATATTATGCAAATATGACCGATAGAACGACAATTACTATACCCATTACTCTTATTATTATCAGCATAACTCATATTATTAGCCATATTATGCTTATATGAACGATAGAACGACAATTACTGTACTTATTACACTCACTATTATCAATCTAACTCATATTATTAACCATATTATGCTAATATGATCGATAGAACGACAATTACTATACTCATTACTCTTATTATTATCAGCATAACTCATATTATTAGCCATATTATGCTTATATGAACGATAGAACGACAATTACTACACTCATTACTCTTATTATTATCAATCTAGCTCATATTATTAACCATATTATGCTAATATGATCGATAGAACGACAATTACTGTACTTATTACACTCACTATTATCAATCTAACTCATATTATTAACCATATTATGCTAATATGATCGATAGAACGACAATTACTATACTTATTACACTCACCATTATGAATCTAACTCATATTATTATCCATATTATGCAGATATGATCGATAGCATGACATTTACTGTACTTATTGCTCTTATTGTTATCAATCTAACTCATATTATTAACCATATTATGCAGATATGATCGATAGAACTACAATGAGTATACTCATTACTCTTATTATTATCAATCTAACTCATATCATTAGCCATATTATGCTTATATGATCGATCGAACGACAATGACTATACTCACTTCTCTTATTATTATCAATCTTACTCATATTATTAGCCATATTATGCTTATATGATCGATCGAACGACAATGACTATACTCACTTCTCGTATTATTATCAATCTAACTCATATTATTAACCATATTATACTAATATGGTCGATAGAACGACAATTACTATACCTATTACACTCACTATTATCAATCTAACTCATATTATTAACCATATTATGCAAATACGATCGATAGAACGACAATTACTATACTCATTACTCTTATTATTATCAGCCTAACTCATATTATTAGCCATATTATGCTTATGTGATCGATAGAACGACAATTACTATACTTATTACTCTTATTATTTTGAATCTAACTCATATTATTAACCATATTATGCTTATATGATCGATAGGACGACAATTACTATACTTATTACCCTCACTGTTATCAATCTAACTCATATTATTGAACATATTATGCAAATATGACCGATAGAACGACAATTACTATACTCATTACTCTTATTATTATCAGTCTAGCTCATATTATTAACCATATTATGCTAATATGATCGATAGAACGACAATTACTGTACTTATTACACTCACTATTATCAATCTAACTCATATTATTGAACATATTATGCAAATATGACCGATAGAACGACAATTACTATACTCATTACTCTTATTATTATCAGTCTAGCTCATATTATTAACCATATTATGCTAATATGATCGATAGAACGACAATTACTGTACTTATTACACTCACTATTATCAATCTAACTCATATTATTATCCATATTATGCAGATATGATCGATAGCACGACATTTGCTGTACTTATTGCTCTTATTGTTATCAATCTAACTCATATTATTAGCCATATTATGCAGATATGATCGATAGAACTACAATTAGTATACTCATTACTCTTATTATTATCAATCTAACTCATATTATTAGCCGTATTGTGCTTATATGATCGGTAGAACGATAATTACTATACCTATTCCTCTTATTATTATCAATCTAACTCATATCATTAGCCATATTATGCTTATATGATCGATCGAACGACAATGACTATACTCACTTCTCTTATTGTTATCGATCTAACTCATATTATTAGCCATATTATGCTTATATGATCGATAGAAAGACAATTACTATACTTATTACACTCACTGTTATCAATCTAACTCATATTATTAACCACATTATGCAAATATGATCGATAGAACGACAATTACTATACCCATTACTCTTATTATTATCAGCCTAACTCATATTATAAGCCATATTATGCTAATATGATCGATAGAACGACAATTACTATACTTATTACACTCACTATTATCTATCTAACTCATATTATTAACCATATTATGCAGATATGATCGATAGAAAGACAATTACTATACTCATTTCTCTCATTATTATCAACCTAACTCATATTATTAGCCATATTATGCTTATATGATCGTCAGAACAACAATTACTATACTTATTACACTCACTGTTATCAATCTAACTCATATTATTAAACATATTATGCAAATATGACCGATAGAACGACAATTACTATACCCATTACTCTTATTATTATCAGCATAACTCATATTATTAGCCATATTATGCTTATATGAACGATAGAACGACAATTACTACACTCACTACTCTTATTATTATCAATCTAGCTCATATTATTAACCATATTATACTAATATGATCGATAGAACGACAATTACTATACCTATTACACTCACTATTATCAATCTAACTCATATTATTAACCATAGTATGCGGATATGATCGATAGCACGACATTTACTACACTTATTACTCTTATTATTATCGATCTAACTCATATTACTAGCTATATTATGCTTATATGATCGACAGAACGACAATTACTATACTTATTACACTCACTGTTATCAATCTAACTCATATTATTAACCACATTATGCAAATATGATCGATAGAACGACAATTACTATACTCATTACACTCACTATTATCAATCTAACTCATATTATTAACCATATTATGCAGATATGATCGATAGCACGACATTTACTATACATATTACTCTTATTGTTAACAATCTAACTCATATTATTAACCATATTATGCAGACATGATCGATAGAACTACAATTAGTATACTCCTTACTCTTATTATTATCAATCTAACTCATATTATTAGCCATATTATGCTCATATGATCGATAGAACGACAATTACTATATTCATTTCTCTTATTATTATCAATCTTACTCATATTATTAGCCATATTATACTTATATGATCGATAGAAAGACAATTACTATACTTATTACACTCACTGTTATCAATCTAATTCATGTTATTAACCACATTATGCAAATATGATCGATAGAACGACAATTACTATACTCATTACTCTTATTATTATCAGCCTAACTCATATTATAAGCCATATTATGCTTATATGATCGATAGAACGACAATTACTATACTTATTACTCTCACTATTATCAATCTAACTCATATTATTAGCCATTTTCTGCATATGTGATCGATAAGACGACAATTACTATACTCATTATTCTTATTATTATCAATCTAACTCATATTATTAGCCATATTATGCTTATATGATCGATAGAACGACAATTACTATACTTATTACTCTCATTACAATCAATCTAACTCATATTATTAGCCATATTAAGCTTATGTGATCGATAAAACGACAATTACTATACTCATTACTCTTATTATTATCAATCTAACTCATATTATTAGCCGTATTATGCTTATATGATCGGTAGAACGATAATTACTATACCTATTACTCTTATTATTATCAATCTAACTCATATCATTAACCATATTATGCAGATATGATCGATAGCACGACATTTACTGTACTTATTACTCTTATTGTTATCAATCTAACTCATATTATTAACCATATTATGCAGATATGATCGATAGAACTACAACTAGTATACTCCTTTCTCTTATTATTATCAATCTAACTCATATTATTAGCCATATTATGCTTATATGATCGATAGAACGACAATTACTATATTCATTTCTCTTTTTATTATCAATCTAACTCATATTATTAGCCATATTATGCAGATATGATCGATAGAACTACAACTAGTATACTCCTTTCTCTTATTATTATCAATCTAACTCATATTATTAGCCATATTATGCTTATATGATCGATAGAACGACAATTACTAGACTCATTACTCTTATTTTTATCAATCTAACTCATATTGTTAGCCATATTATGCTTATATGATCGATAGGACGACAATTACTATACTTATTACTCTTATTATTATCAATCTAACTCATATTATTAGCCGTATTATGCTTATATGATCGGTAGAACGATAATTACTATACCTATTCCTCTTATTATTATCAATCTAACTCATATCATTAGCCATATTATGCTTATATGATCGATCGAACGACAATGACTATACTCACTTCTCTTATTGTTATCAATCTAACTCATATTATTTGCCATATTATGCTTATATGATCGATAGAAAGACAATTACTATACTTATTACACTCACTGTTATCAATCTAACTCATATTATTAACCACATTATGCAAATATGATGGATAGAACGACAATTACTATACTTATTACACTCACTATTATCTATCTAACTCATATTATTAACCATATTATGCAGATATGATCGATAGAAAGACAATTACTATACTCATTTCTCTCATTATTATCAACCTAACTCATATTATTAGTCATATTATGCTTATATGATCGTTAGAACGACAATTACTATACTTATTACTGTCATTATTATCAATCTAACTCATATTATTAGCCATATTATGCTTATGTGATCGATAAAACGACAATTACTATACTCATTACTCTTATTATTATCAATCTAACTCATATTATTAGCCATATTATGCTTATATGATCGATAGAACGACAATTACTAGACTCATTACTCTTATTTTTATCAATCTACCTCATATTGTTAGCCATATTATGCTTATATGATCGATAGGACGACAATTACTATACTTATTACTCTTATTATTATCAATCTAACTCATATTATTAGCCATATTATGCTTATATGATCGATAGAACGACAATTACTATATTCATTTCTCTTTTTATTATCAATCTAACTCATATTATTAGCCATATTATGCTTATATGATCGATAGAACAACAATTACTATACTTATTACACTCACTGTTATCAATCTAACTCATATTATTAACCATATTATGCAGATATGATCGATAGAACTCCAATTAGTATACTCATTACTCTTATTATTATCAATCTAACTCATATCATTAGCCATATTATGCTTATATGATCGATCGAACGACAATTACTATACTTATTACTCTCATTATTATCAATCTAACTCATATTATTAGCCATATTATGCTAATATGATCGATAGAACGACAATTACTATACTTATTACACTCACTATTATCTATCTAACTCATATTATTAACCATATTATGCAGATATGATCGATAGAAAGACAATTACTATACTCATTTCTCTCATTATTATCAACCTAACTCATATTATTAGCCATATTATGCTTATATGATCGACAGAACGACAATTACTATACTTATTACACTCACTGTTATCAATCTAACTCATATTATTAACCACATTATGCAAATATGACCGATAGAACGACAATTACTATACTCATTTCTCTCATTATTATCAACCTAACTCATATTATTAGCCATATTATGCTTATATGATCGACAGAACGACAATTACTATACTTATTACACTCACTGTTATCAATCTAACTCATATTATTAAACATATTATGCAAATATGACCGATAGAACGACAATTACTATACTCATTACTCTTATTATTATCAGCATAACTCATATTATTAGCCATATTATGCTTATATGAACGATAGAACGACAATTACTATACTCATTACTCTTATTATTATCAATCTAGCTCATATTATTAACCATATTATGCTGATATGATCGATAGAACGACAATTACTGTACTTATTACACTCACTATTATCAATCTAACTCATATTATTAACCATATTATGCTAATATGATCGATAGAACGACAATTACTATACTTATTACACTCACTATTATCAATCTAACTCATATTATTATCCATATTACGCAGATATGATCGATAGCACGACATTTACTGTACTTATTGCTCTTATTGTTATCAATCTAACTCATATTATTAACCATATTATGCAGATATGATCGATAGAACTACAATTAGTATACTCATTACTCTTATTATTATCAATCTAACTCATATCATTAGCCATATTATGCTTATATGATCGATCGAACGACAATGACTATACTCACTTCTCTTATTATTATCAATCTTACTCATATTATTAGCCATATTATGCTTATATGATCGATCGATCGACAATGACTATACTCACTTCTCTTATTGTTATCAATCTAACTCATATTATTAGCCATATTATGCTTATATGATCGATAGAAAGACAATTACTATACTTATGACACTCACTGTTATCAATCTAACTCATATTATTAACCACATTATGCAAATATGATCGATAGAACGACAATTACTATACTCATTACTCTTATTATTATCAGGCTAACTCATATTATAAGCCATATTATGCTAATATGATCGATAGAACGACAATTACTATACTTATTACACTCACTATTATCTATCTAACTCATATTATTAACCATATTATGCAGATATGATCGATAGAAAGACAATTACTATACTCATTTCTCTCATTATTATCAACCTAACTCATATTATTAGCCATATTATGCTTATATGATCGACAGAACGACAATTACTATACTTATTACACTCACTGTTATCAATCTAACTCATATTATTAAACATATTATGCAAATATGACCGATAGAACGACAATTACTATACTCATTACTCTTATTATTATCAGCATAACTCATATTATTAGCCATATTATGCTTATATGAACGATAGAACGACAATTACTACACTCATTGCTCTTATTATTATCAATCTAGCTCATATTATTAACCATATTATGCTAATATGATCGATAGAACGACAATTACTGTACTTATTACACTCACTATTATCAATCTAACTCATATTATTAACCATATTATGCTAATATGATCGATAGAACGACAATTACTATACTTATTACACTCACCATTATCAATCTAACTCATATTATTATCCATATTATGCAGATATGATCGATAGCACGACATTTACTGTACTTATTGCTCTTATTGTTATCAATCTAACTCATATTATTAACCATATTATGCAGATATGATCGATAGAACTCCAATTAGTATACTCATTACTCTTATTATTATCAATCTAACTCATATCATTAGCCATATTATGCTTATATGATCGATCGAACGACAATGACTATACTCACTTCTCTTATTATTATCAATCTTACTCATATTATTAGCTATATTATGCTTATATCATCGATCGAACGACAATGACTATACTCACTTCTCGTATTATTATCAATCTAACTCATATTATTAACCATATTATACTAATATGATCGATAGAACGACAATTACTATACCTATTACACTCACTATTATCAATCTAACTCATATTATTAACCATATTAAGCAAATACGATCGATAGAACGACAATTACTATACTCATTACTCTTATTATTATCAGCCTAACTCATATTATAAGCCATATTATGCTAATATGATCGATAGAACGACAATTACTATACTTATTACACTCACTATTATCTATCTAACTCATATTATTAACCATATTATGCAGATATGATCGATAGAAAGACAATTACTATACTCATTTCTCTCATTATTATCAACCTAACTCATATTATTAGCCATATTATGCTTATATGATCGACAGAACGACAATTACTATACTTATTACACTCACTGTTATCAATCTAACTCATATTATTAAACATATTATGCAAATATGACCGATAGAACGACAATTACTATACTCATTACTCTTATTATTATCAGCATAACTCATATTATTAGCCATATTATGCTTATATGAACGATAGAACGACAATTACTACACTCATTACTCTTATTATTATCAATCTAGCTCATATTATTAACCATATTATGCTAATATGATCGATAGAACGACAATTACTGTACTTATTACACTCACTATTATCAATCTAACTCATATTATTAACCATATTATGCTAATATGATCGATAGAACGACAATTACTATACTTATTACACTCACTATTATCAATCTAACTCATATTATTATCCATATTATGCAGATATGATCGATAGCACGACATTTACTGTACTTATTGCTCTTATTGTTATCAATCTAACTCATATTATTAACCATATTATGCAGATATGATCGATAGAACTACAATTAGTATACTCATTACTCTTATTATTATCAATCTAACTCATATCATTAGCCATATTATGCTTATATGATCGATCGAACGACAATGACTATACTGACTTCTCTTATTATTATCAATCTTACTCATATTATTAGCCATATTATGCTTATATGATCGATCGAACGACAATGACTATACTCACTTCTCGTATTATTATCAATCTAACTCATATTATTAACCATATTATACTAATATGATCGATAGAACGACAATTACTATACCTATTACACTCACTATTATCAGCCTAACTCATATTATATGCCATATTATGCTAATATGATCGATAGAACGACAATTACTATACTTATTACACTCACTACTATCTATCTAACTCATATTATTAACCATATTATGCAGATATGATCGATAGAAAGACAATTACTATACTCATTTCTCTCATTATTATCAACCTAACTCATATTATTAGCCATATTATGCTTATATGATCGACAGAACGACAATTACTAAACTTATTACACTCACTGTTATCAATCTAACTCATATCATTAAACATATTATGCATATATGACCGATAGAACGACAATTACTATAGTCATTACTCTTATTATTATCAGCATAACTCATATTATTAGCCATATTATGCTTATATGATCGATAGGACGACAATTACTATACTTATTACTCTTATTATTATCAATCTAACTCATATTATTAGCCGTATTATGCTTATATGATCGACAGAACGACAATTACTATACTTATTACACTCACTGTTATCAATCTAACTCATATTATTAAACATATTATGCAAATATGACCGATAGAACGACAATTACTATACTCATTACTCTTATTATTATCAGCATAACTCATATTATTAGCCATATTATGCTAATATGATCGATAGAACGACAATTACTGTACTTATTACACTCACTATTATCAATCTAACTCATATTATTAACCATATTATGCTAATATGATCGATAGAACGACAATTACTATACTTATTACACTCACTATTATCAATCTAACTCATATTATTATCCATATTATGCAGATATGATCGATAGCACGACATTTACTGTACTTATTGCTCTTATTGTTATCAATCTAACTCATATTATTAACCATATTATGCAGATATGATCGATAGAACTACAATTAGTATACTCATTACTCTTATTATTATCAATCTAACTCATATCATTAGCCATATTATGCTTATATGATCGATCGAACGACAATGACTATACTCACTTCTCTTATTATTATCAATCTTACTCATATTATTAACCATATTATGCTTATATGATCGATCGAACGACAATGACTATACTCACTTCTCGTATTATTATCAATCTAACTCATATTATTAACCATATTATACTAATATGATCGATAGAACGACAATTACTATACCTATTACACTCACTATTTTCAATCTAACTCATATTATTAACCATATTATGCTTATATGATCGATAGAAAGACAATTACTATACTTATTACACTCACTGTTATCAATCTAACTCATATTATTAACCACATTATGCAAATATGATCGATAGAACGACAATTACTATACTCATTACTCTTATTATTATCAGCCTAACTCATATTATATGCCATATTATGCTAATATGATCGATAGACCGACAATTACTATACTTATTACACTCACTATTATCTATCTAACTCATATTATTAACCATATTATGCAGATATGATCGATAGAAAGACAATTACTATACTCATTTCTCTCATTATTATCAACCTAACTCATATTATTAGCCATATTATGCTTATATGATCGACAGAACGACAATTACTATACTTATTACACTCACTGTTATCAATCTAACTCATATTATTAAACATATTATGCAAATATGACCGATAGAACGACAATTACTATACTCATTACTCTTATTATTATCAGCATAACTCATATTATTAGCCATATTATGCTTATATGAACGATAGAACGACAATTACTATACTCATTACTCTTATTATTATCAATCTAGCTCATATTATGAACCATATTATGCTAATATGATCGATAGAACGACAATTACTGTACTTATTACACTCACTATTATCAATCTAACTCATATTATTAACCATATTATGCTAATATGATCGATAGAACGACAATTACTATACTTATTACACTCACTATTATCAATCTAACTCATATTATTATCCATATTATGCAGATATGATCGATAGCACGACATTTACTGTACCTATTGCTCTTATTGTTATCAATCTAACTCATATTATTAACCATATTATGCAGATATGATCGATAGAAAGACAATTACTATACTCATTTCTCTCATTATTATCAACCTAACTCATATTATTAGCCATATTATGCTTATATGATCGACAGAACGACAATTACTATACTTATTACACTCCCTGTTATCAATCTAACTCATATTATTAAACATATTATGCAAATATGACCGATAGAACGACAATTACTATACTCCTTACTCTTATTATTATCAGCATAACTCATATTATTAGCCATATTATGCTAATATGATCGATAGAACGACAATTACTGTACTTATTACACTCACTATTATCAATCTAACTCATATTATTAACCATATTATGCTAATATGATCGATAGAACGACAATTACTATACTTATTACACTCACTATTATCAATCTAACTCATATTATTATCCATATTATGCAGATATGATCGATAGCACGACATTTACTGTACTTATTGCTCTTATTGTTATCAATCTAACTCATATTATTAACCATATTATGCAGATATGATCGATAGAACTACAATTAGTATACTCATTACTCTTATTATTATCAATGTAACTCATATTATTAGCCGTATTATGCTTATATGATCGGTAGAACGATAATTACTATACCTATTCCTCTTATTATTATCAATCTAACTCATATCATTAGCCATATTATGCTTATATGATCGATCGAACGACAATGACTATACTCACTTCTCTTATTGTTATCAATCTAACTCATATTATTAGCCATATTATGCTTATATGATCGATAGAAAGACAATTACTATTCTTATTACACTCACTGTTATCAATCTAACTCATATTATTAACCACATTATGCAAATATGATCGATAGAACGACAATTACTATACTCATTACTCTTATTATTATCAGCCTAACACGTATTATAAGCCATATTATGCTAATATGATCGATAGAACGACAATTACTATATTTATTACACTCACTATTATCTATCTAACTCATATTATTAACCATATTATGCAGATATGATCGATAGAAAGACAATTACTATACTCATTTCTCTCATTATTATCAACCTAACTCATATTATTAGCCATATTATGCTTATATGATCGACAGAACGACAATTACTATACTTATTACACTCACTGTTTTCAATCTAACTCATATTATTAAACATATTATGCAAATATGACCGATAGAACGACAATTACTATACTCATTACTCTTATTATTATCAGCATAACTCATATTATTAGCCATATTATGCTAATATGATCGATAGAACGACAATTACTGTACTTATTACACTCACTATTATCAATCTAACTCATATTATTAACCATATTATGCTAATATGATCGATAGAACGACAATTACTATACTTATTACACTCACTATTATCAATCTAACTCATATTATTATCCATATTATGCAGATATGGTCGATAGCACGACATTTACTGTACTTATTGCTCTTATTGTTATCAATCTAACTCATATTATTAACCATATTATGCAGATATGATCGATAGAACTACAATTAGTATACTCATTACTCTTATTATTATCAATCTAACTCATATCATTAGCCATATTATGCTTATATGATCGATCGAACGACAATGACTATACTCACTTCTCTTATTATTATCAATCTTACTCATATTGTTAGCCATATTATGCTAATATGATCGATCGAACGACAATGACTATACTCACTTCTCGTATTATTATCAATCTAACTCATATTATTAACCATATTATACTAATATGATCGATAGAACGACAATTACTATACCTATTACACTCACTATTATCAATCTAACTCATATTATTAACCATATTATGCTTATATGATCGATAGAAAGACAATTACTATACTTATTACACTCACTGTTATCAATCTAACTCATATTATTAACCACATTATGCAAATATGATCGATAGAACGACAATTACTATACTCATTACTCTTATTATTATCAGCCTAACTCATATTATATGCCATATTATGCTAATATGATCGATAGAACGACAATTACTATACTTATTACACTCACTACTATCTATCTAACTCATGTTATTAACCATATTATGCAGATATGATCGATAGAAAGACAATTACTATACTCATTTCTCTCATTATTATCAACCTAACTCATATTATTAGCCATATTATGCTTATATGATCGACAGAACGACAATTACTATACTTATTACACTCACTGTTATCAATCTAACTCATATTATTAAACATATTATGCATATATGACCGATAGAACGACAATTACTATACTCATTACTCTTATTATTATCAGCATAACTCATATTATTAGCCATATTATGCTTATATGATCGATAGGACGACAATTACTATACTTATTACTCTTATTATTATCAATCTAACTCATATTATTAGCCGTATTATGCTTATATGATCGACAGAACGACAATTAATATACTTATTACACTCACTGTTATCAATCTAACTCATATTATTAAACATATTATGCAAATATGACCGATAGAACGACAATTACTATACTCATTACTCTTATTATTATCAGCATAACTCATATTATTAGCCATATTATGCTAATATGATCGATAGAACGACAATTACTGTACTTATTACACTCACTATTATCAATCTAACTCATATTATTAACCATATTATGCTAATATGATCGATAGAACGACAATTACTATACTTATTACACTCACTATTATCAATCTAACTCATATTATTATCCATATTATGCAGATATGATCGATAGCACGACATTTACTGTACTTATTGCTCTTATTGTTATCAATCTAACTCATATTATTAACCATATTATGCAGATATGATCGATAGAACTACAATTAGTATACTCATTACTCTTATTATTATCAATCTAACTCATATCATTAGCCATATTATGCTTATATGATCGATCGAACGACAATGACTATACTCACTTCTCTTATTATTATCAATCTTACTCATATTATTAGCCATATTATGCTTATATGATCGATCGAACGACAATGACTATACTCACTTCTCGTATTATTATCAATCTAACTCATATTATTAACCATATTATACTAATATGATCGATAGAACGACAATTACTATACCTATTACACTCACTATTGTCAATCTAACTCATATTATTAACCATATTATGCTTATATGATCGATAGAAAGACAATTACTATACTTATTACACTCACTGTTATCAATCTAACTCATATTATTAACCACATTATGCAAATATGATCGATAGAACGACAATTACTATACTCATTACTCTTATTATTATCAGCCTAACTCATATTATATGCCATATTATGCTAATATGATCGATAGACCGACAATTACTATACTTATTACACTCACTATTATCTATCTAACTCATATTATTAACCATATTATGCAGATATGATCGATAGAAAGACAATTACTATACTCATTTCTCTCATTATTATCAACCTAACTCATATTATTAGCCATATTATGCTTATATGATCGACAGAACGACAATTACTATACTTATTACACTCGCTGTTATCAATCTAACTCATATTATTAACCACATTATGCAAATATGATCGATAGAACGACAATTACTATACCCATTACTCTTATTATTATCAGCCTAACTCATATTATAAGCCATATTATGCTAATATGATCGATAGAACGACAATTACTATACTTATTACACTTACTATTATCTATCTAACTCATATTATTAACCATATTATGCAGATATGATCGATAGAAAGACAATTACTATACTCATTTCTCTCATTATTATCAACCTAACTCATATTATTAGCCATATTATGCTGATATGATCGACAGAACGACAATTACTATACTTATTACACTCACTGTTATCAATCTAACTCATATTATTAAACATATTATGCAAATATGACCGATAGAACGACAATTACTATACCCATTACTCTTATTATTATCAGCATAACTCATATTATTAGCCATATTATGCTTATATGAACGATAGAACGACAATTACTACACTCATTACTCTTATTATTATCAATCTAGCTCATATTATTAACCATATTATACTAATATGATCGATAGAACGACAATTACTGTACCTATTACACTCACTATTATCAATCTAACTCATATTATTAACCATAGTATGCGGATATGATCGATAGCATGACATTTACTACACTTATTACTCTTATTATTATCGATCTAACTCATATTACTAGCTATATTATGCTTATATGATCGACAGAACGACAATTACTATACTTATTACACTCACTGTTATCAATCTAACTCATATTATTAACCACATTATGCAAATATGATCGATAGAACGACAATTACTATACTCATTTCTCTCATTATTATCAACCTAACTCATATTATTAGCCATATTATGCTGATATGATCGACAGAACGACAATTACTATACTTATTACACTCACTGTTATCAATCTAACTCATATTATTAAACATATTATGCAAATATGACCGATAGAACGACAATTACTATACCCATTACTCTTATTATTATCAGCATAACTCATATTATTAGCCATATTATGCTTATATGAACGATAGAACGACAATTACTGTACTTATTACACTCACTATTATCAATCTAACTCATATTATTAACCATATTATGCTAATATGATCGATAGAACGACAATTACTATACTCATTACTCTTATTATTATCAGCATAACTCATATTATTAGCCATATTATGCTTATATGAACGATAGAACGACAATTACTACACTCATTACTCTTATTATTATCAATCTAGCTCATATTATTAACCATATTATGCTAATATGATCGATAGAACGACAATTACTGTACTTATTACACTCACTATTATCAATCTAACTCATATTATTAACCATATTATGCTAATATGATCGATAGAACGACAATTACTATACTTATTACACTCACCATTATCAATCTAACTCATATTATTATCCATATTATGCAGATATGATCGATAGCATGACATTTACTGTACTTATTGCTCTTATTGTTATCAATCTAACTCATATTATTAACCATATTATGCAGATATGATCGATAGAACTACAATGAGTATACTCATTACTCTTATTATTATCAATCTAACTCATATCATTAGCCATATTATGCTTATATGATCGATCGAACGACAATGACTATAC
This sequence comes from Megachile rotundata, assembly GCF_050947335.1. Taxonomy (NCBI): domain Eukaryota; kingdom Metazoa; phylum Arthropoda; class Insecta; order Hymenoptera; family Megachilidae; genus Megachile; species Megachile rotundata. The sequence goes on from NW_027473649.1 coordinate 50,319, forward strand.
TCACTTCTCTTATTATTATCAATCTTACTCATATTATTAGCCATATTATGCTTATATGATCGATCGAACGACAATGACTATACTCACTTCTCGTATTATTATCAATCTAACTCATATTATTAACCATATTATACTAATATGGTCGATAGAACGACAATTACTATACCTATTACACTCACTATTATCAATCTAACTCATATTATTAACCATATTATGCAAATACGATCGATAGAACGACAATTACTATACTCATTACTCTTATTATTATCAGCCTAACTCATATTATTAGCCATATTATGCTTATGTGATCGATAGAACGACAATTACTATACTTATTACTCTTATTATTTTGAATCTAACTCATATTATTAACCATATTATGCAGATATGATCGATAGCACAACATTTACTATACTTATTACTCTTATTGTTATCAATCTAACTCATATTATTAACCATATTATGCAGATATGATCGATAGAACTACAATTAGTATACTCATTACTCTTATTAATATCAATCTAACTCATATTATTAGCCATATTATGCTTATATGAACGACAGAACGACAATTACTATACTCATTCCTCTTATTATTATCAATCTAACTCATATTATTAGCCATATTATGCTTATATGATCGATAGGACGACAATTACTATACTTATTACCCTCACTGTTATCAATCTAACTCATATTATTGAACATATTATGCAAATATGACCGATAGAACCACAATTACTATACTCATTACTCTTATTATTATCAGTCTAGCTCATATTATTAACCATATTATGCTAATATGATCGATAGAACGACAATTACTCTACTTATTACACTCACTATTATCAATCTAACTCATATTATTGAACATATTATGCAAATATGACCGATAGAACGACAATTACTATACTCATTACTCTTATTATTATCAGTCTAGCTCATATTATTAACCATATTATGCTAATATGATCGATAGAACGACAATTACTGTACTTATTACACTCACTATTATCAATCTAACTCATATTATTATCCATATTATGCAGATATGATCGATAGCACGACATTTGCTGTACTTATTGCTCTTATTGTTATCAATCTAACTCATATTATTAGCCATATTATGCAGATATGATCGATAGAACTACAATTAGTATACTCATTACTCTTATTATTATCAATCTAACTCATATTATTAGCCGTATTGTGCTTATATGATCGGTAGAACGATAATTACTATACCTATTCCTCTTATTATTATCAATCTAACTCATATCATTAGCCATATTATGCTTATATGATCGATCGAACGACAATGACTATACTCACTTCTCTTATTGTTATCGATCTAACTCATATTATTAGCCATATTATGCTTATATGATCGATAGAAAGACAATTACTATACTTATTACACTCACTGTTATCAATCTAACTCATATTATTAACCACATTATGCAAATATGATCGATAGAACGACAATTACTATACCCATTACTCTTATTATTATCAGCCTAACTCATATTATAAGCCATATTATGCTAATATGATCGATAGAACGACAATTACTATACTTATTACACTCACTATTATCTATCTAACTCATATTATTAACCATATTATGCAGATATGATCGATAGAAAGACAATTACTATACTCATTTCTCTCATTATTATCAACCTAACTCATATTATTAGCCATATTATGCTTATATGATCGTCAGAACAACAATTACTATACTTATTACACTCACTGTTATCAATCTAACTCATATTATTAAACATATTATGCAAATATGACCGATAGAACGACAATTACTATACCCATTACTCTTGTTATTATCAGCATATCTCATATTATTAGCCATATTATGCTTATATGAACGATAGAACGACAATTACTACACTCACTACTCTTATTATTATCAATCTAGCTCATATTATTAACCATATTATACTAATATGATCGATAGAACGACAATTACTATACCTATTACACTCACTATTATCAATCTAACTCATATTATTAACCATAGTATGCGGATATGATCGATAGCACGACATTTACTACACTTATTACTCTTATTATTATCGATCTAACTCATATTACTAGCTATATTATGCTTATATGATCGACAGAACGACAATTACTATACTTATTACACTCACTGTTATCAATCTAACTCATATTATTAACCACATTATGCAAATATGATCGATAGAACGACAATTACTATACTCATTACACTCACTATTATCAATCTAACTCATATTATTAACCATATTATGCAGATATGATCGATAGCACGACATTTACTATACATATTACTCTTATTGTTAACAATCTAACTCATATTATTAACCATATTATGCAGACATGATCGATAGAACTACAATTAGTATACTCCTTACTCTTATTATTATCAATCTAACTCATATTATTAGCCATATTATGCTCATATGATCGATAGAACGACAATTACTATATTCATTTCTCTTATTATTATCAATCTTACTCATATTATTAGCCATATTATACTTATATGATCGATAGAAAGACAATTACTATACTTATTACACTCACTGTTATCAATCTAATTCATGTTATTAACCACATTATGCAAATATGATCGATAGAACGACAATTACTATACTCATTACTCTTATTATTATCAGCCTAACTCATATTATAAGCCATATTATGCTTATATGATCGATAGAACGACAATTACTATACTTATTACTCTCACTATTATCAATCTAACTCATATTATTAGCCATTTTCTGCATATGTGATCGATAAGACGACAATTACTATACTCATTATTCTTATTATTATCAATCTAACTCATATTATTAGCCATATTATGCTTATATGATCGATAGAACGACAATTACTATACTTATTACTCTCATTACAATCAATCTAACTCATATTATTAGCCATATTAAGCTTATGTGATCGATAAAACGACAATTACTATACTCATTACTCTTATTATTATCAATCTAACTCATATTATTAGCCGTATTATGCTTATATGATCGGTAGAACGATAATTACTATACCTATTACTCTTATTATTATCAATCTAACTCATATCATTAACCATATTATGCAGATATGATCGATAGCACGACATTTACTGTACTTATTACTCTTATTGTTATCAATCTAACTCATATTATTAACCATATTATGCAGATATGATCGATAGAACTACAACTAGTATACTCCTTTCTCTTATTATTATCAATCTAACTCATATTATTAGCCATATTATGCTTATATGATCGATAGAACGACAATTACTATATTCATTTCTCTTTTTATTATCAATCTAACTCATATTATTAGCCATATTATGCAGATATGATCGATAGAACTACAACTAGTATACTCCTTTCTCTTATTATTATCAATCTAACTCATATTATTAGCCATATTATGCTTATATGATCGATAGAACGACAATTACTAGACTCATTACTCTTATTTTTATCAATCTAACTCATATTGTTAGCCATATTATGCTTATATGATCGATAGGACGACAATTACTATACTTATTACTCTTATTATTATCAATCTAACTCATATTATTAGCCGTATTATGCTTATATGATCGGTAGAACGATAATTACTATACCTATTCCTCTTATTATTATCAATCTAACTCATATCATTAGCCATATTATGCTTATATGATCGATCGAACGACAATGACTATACTCACTTCTCTTATTGTTATCAATCTAACTCATATTATTTGCCATATTATGCTTATATGATCGATAGAAAGACAATTACTATACTTATTACTCTCACTGTTATCAATCTAACTCATATTATTAACCACATTATGCAAATATGATGGATAGAACGACAATTACTATACTTATTACACTCACTATTATCTATCTAACTCATATTATTAACCATATTATGCTTATATGATCGATAGGACGACAATTACTATACTTATTACTCTTATTATTATCAATCTAACTCATATTATTAGCCGTATTATGCTTATATGATCGACAGAACGACAATTAATATACTTATTACACTCACTGTTATCAATCTAACTCATATTATTAAACATATTATGCAAATATGACCGATAGAACGACAATTACTATACTCATTACTCTTATTATTATCAGCATAACTCATATTATTAGCCATATTATGCTAATATGATCGATAGAACGACAATTACTGTACTTATTACACTCACTATTATCAATCTAACTCATATTATTAACCATATTATGCTAATATGATCGATAGAACGACAATTACTATACTTATTACACTCACTATTATCAATCTAACTCATATTATTATCCATATTATGCAGATATGATCGATAGCACGACATTTACTGTACTTATTGCTCTTATTGTTATCAATCTAACTCATATTATTAACCATATTATGCAGATATGATCGATAGAACTACAATTAGTATACTCATTACTCTTATTATTATCAATCTAACTCATATCATTAGCCATATTATGCTTATATGATCGATCGAACGACAATGACTATACTCACTTCTCTTATTATTATCAATCTTACTCATATTATTAGCCATATTATGCTTATATGATCGATCGAACGACAATGACTATACTCACTTCTCGTATTATTATCAATCTAACTCATATTATTAACCATATTATACTAATATGATCGATAGAACGACAATTACTATACCTATTACACTCACTATTGTCAATCTAACTCATATTATTAACCATATTATGCTTATATGATCGATAGAAAGACAATTACTATACTTATTACACTCACTGTTATCAATCTAACTCATATTATTAACCACATTATGCAAATATGATCGATAGAACGACAATTACTATACTCATTACTCTTATTATTATCAGCCTAACTCATATTATATGCCATATTATGCTAATATGATCGATAGACCGACAATTACTATACTTATTACACTCACTATTATCTATCTAACTCATATTATTAACCATATTATGCAGATATGATCGATAGAAAGACAATTACTATACTCATTTCTCTCATTATTATCAACCTAACTCATATTATTAGCCATATTATGCTTATATGATCGACAGAACGACAATTACTATACTTATTACACTCGCTGTTATCAATCTAACTCATATTATTAACCACATTATGCAAATATGATCGATAGAACGACAATTACTATACCCATTACTCTTATTATTATCAGCCTAACTCATATTATAAGCCATATTATGCTAATATGATCGATAGAACGACAATTACTATACTTATTACACTTACTATTATCTATCTAACTCATATTATTAACCATATTATGCAGATATGATCGATAGAAAGACAATTACTATACTCATTTCTCTCATTATTATCAACCTAACTCATATTATTAGCCATATTATGCTGATATGATCGACAGAACGACAATTACTATACTTATTACACTCACTGTTATCAATCTAACTCATATTATTAAACATATTATGCAAATATGACCGATAGAACGACAATTACTATACCCATTACTCTTATTATTATCAGCATAACTCATATTATTAGCCATATTATGCTTATATGAACGATAGAACGACAATTACTACACTCATTACTCTTATTATTATCAATCTAGCTCATATTATTAACCATATTATACTAATATGATCGATAGAACGACAATTACTGTACCTATTACACTCACTATTATCAATCTAACTCATATTATTAACCATAGTATGCGGATATGATCGATAGCATGACATTTACTACACTTATTACTCTTATTATTATCGATCTAACTCATATTACTAGCTATATTATGCTTATATGATCGACAGAACGACAATTACTATACTTATTACACTCACTGTTATCAATCTAACTCATATTATTAACCACATTATGCAGATATGATCGATAGAAAGACAATTACTATACTCATTTCTCTCATTATTATCAACCTAACTCATATTATTAGCCATATTATGCTTATATGATCGTCAGAACAACAATTACTATACTTATTACACTCACTGTTATCAATCTAACTCATATTATTAAACATATTATGCAAATATGACCGATAGAACGACAATTACTATACCCATTACTCTTATTATTATCAGCATAACTCATATTATTAGCCATATTATGCTTATATGAACGATAGAACGACAATTACTACACTCACTACTCTTATTATTATCAATCTAGCTCATATTATTAACCATATTATACTAATATGATCGATAGAACGACAATTACTATACCTATTACACTCACTATTATCAATCTAACTCATATTATTAACCATAGTATGCGGATATGATCGATAGCACGACATTTACTACACTTATTACTCTTATTATTATCGATCTAACTCATATTACTAGCTATATTATGCTTATATGATCGACAGAACGACAATTACTATACTTATTACACTCACTGTTATCAATCTAACTCATATTATTAACCACATTATGCAAATATGATCGATAGAACGACAATTACTATACTCATTACACTCACTATTATCAATCTAACTCATATTATTAACCATATTATGCAGATATGATCGATAGCACGACATTTACTATACATATTACTCTTATTGTTAACAATCTAACTCATATTATTAACCATATTATGCAGACATGATCGATAGAACTACAATTAGTATACTCCTTACTCTTATTATTATCAATCTAACTCATATTATTAGCCATATTATGCTCATATGATCGATAGAACGACAATTACTATATTCATTTCTCTTATTATTATCAATCTTACTCATATTATTAGCCATATTATACTTATATGATCGATAGAAAGACAATTACTATACTTATTACACTCACTGTTATCAATCTAATTCATGTTATTAACCACATTATGCAAATATGATCGATAGAACGACAATTACTATACTCATTACTCTTATTATTATCAGCCTAACTCATATTATAAGCCATATTATGCTTATATGATCGATAGAAAGACAATTACTATACTTATTACACTCACTGTTATCAATCTAATTCATGTTATTAACCACATTATGCAAATATGATCGATAGAACGACAATTACTATACTCATTACTCTTATTATTATCAGCCTAACTCATATTATAAGCCATATTATGCTTATATGATCGATAGAACGACAATTACTATACTTATTACTCTCACTATTATCAATCTAACTCATATTATTAGCCATTTTCTGCATATGTGATCGATAAGACGACAATTACTATACTCATTATTCTTATTATTATCAATCTAACTCATATTATTAGCCATATTATGCTTATATGATCGATAGAACGACAATTACTATACTTATTACTCTCATTACAATCAATCTAACTCATATTATTAGCCATATTAAGCTTATGTGATCGATAAAACGACAATTACTATACTCATTACTCTTATTATTATCAATCTAACTCATATTATTAGCCGTATTATGCTTATATGATCGGTAGAACGATAATTACTATACCTATTACTCTTATTATTATCAATCTAACTCATATCATTAACCATATTATGCAGATATGATCGATAGCACGACATTTACTGTACTTATTACTCTTATTGTTATCAATCTAACTCATATTATTAACCATATTATGCAGATATGATCGATAGAACTACAACTAGTATACTCCTTTCTCTTATTATTATCAATCTAACTCATATTATTAGCCATATTATGCTTATATGATCGATAGAACGACAATTACTATATTCATTTCTCTTTTTATTATCAATCTAACTCATATTATTAGCCATATTATGCAGATATGATCGATAGAACTACAACTAGTATACTCCTTTCTCTTATTATTATCAATCTAACTCATATTATTAGCCATATTATGCTTATATGATCGATAGAACGACAATTACTAGACTCATTACTCTTATTTTTATCAATCTAACTCATATTGTTAGCCATATTATGCTTATATGATCGATAGGACGACAATTACTATACTTATTACTCTTATTATTATCAATCTAACTCATATTATTAGCCGTATTATGCTTATATGATCGGTAGAACGATAATTACTATACCTATTCCTCTTATTATTATCAATCTAACTCATATCATTAGCCATATTATGCTTATATGATCGATCGAACGACAATGACTATACTCACTTCTCTTATTGTTATCAATCTAACTCATATTATTTGCCATATTATGCTTATATGATCGATAGAAAGACAATTACTATACTTATTACACTCACTGTTATCAATCTAACTCATATTATTAACCACATTATGCAAATATGATGGATAGAACGACAATTACTATACTTATTACACTCACTATTATCTATCTAACTCATATTATTAACCATATTATGCTTATATGATCGATAGGACGACAATTACTATACTTATTACTCTTATTATTATCAATCTAACTCATATTATTAGCCGTATTATGCTTATATGATCGACAGAACGACAATTAATATACTTATTACACTCACTGTTATCAATCTAACTCATATTATTAAACATATTATGCAAATATGACCGATAGAACGACAATTACTATACTCATTACTCTTATTATTATCAGCATAACTCATATTATTAGCCATATTATGCTAATATGATCGATAGAACGACAATTACTGTACTTATTACACTCACTATTATCAATCTAACTCATATTATTAACCATATTATGCTAATATGATCGATAGAACGACAATTACTATACTTATTACACTCACTATTATCAATCTAACTCATATTATTATCCATATTATGCAGATATGATCGATAGCACGACATTTACTGTACTTATTGCTCTTATTGTTATCAATCTAACTCATATTATTAACCATATTATGCAGATATGATCGATAGAACTACAATTAGTATACTCATTACTCTTATTATTATCAATCTAACTCATATCATTAGCCATATTATGCTTATATGATCGATCGAACGACAATGACTATACTCACTTCTCTTATTATTATCAATCTTACTCATATTATTAGCCATATTATGCTTATATGATCGATCGAACGACAATGACTATACTCACTTCTCGTATTATTATCAATCTAACTCATATTATTAACCATATTATACTAATATGATCGATAGAACGACAATTACTATACCTATTACACTCACTATTGTCAATCTAACTCATATTATTAACCATATTATGCTTATATGATCGATAGAACGACAATTACTATACTTATTACTCTCACTATTATCAATCTAACTCATATTATTAGCCATTTTCTGCATATGTGATCGATAAGACGACAATTACTATACTCATTATTCTTATTATTATCAATCTAACTCATATTATTAGCCATATTATGCTTATATGATCGATAGAACGACAATTACTATACTTATTACTCTCATTACAATCAATCTAACTCATATTATTAGCCATATTAAGCTTATGTGATCGATAAAACGACAATTACTATACTCATTACTCTTATTATTATCAATCTAACTCATATTATTAGCCGTATTATGCTTATATGATCGGTAGAACGATAATTACTATACCTATTACTCTTATTATTATCAATCTAACTCATATCATTAACCATATTATGCAGATATGATCGATAGCACGACATTTACTGTACTTATTACTCTTATTGTTATCAATCTAACTCATATTATTAACCATATTATGCAGATATGATCGATAGAACTACAACTAGTATACTCCTTTCTCTTATTATTATCAATCTAACTCATATTATTAGCCATATTATGCTTATATGATCGATAGAACGACAATTACTATATTCATTTCTCTTTTTATTATCAATCTAACTCATATTATTAGCCATATTATGCAGATATGATCGATAGAACTACAACTAGTATACTCCTTTCTCTTATTATTATCAATCTAACTCATATTATTAGCCATATTATGCTTATATGATCGATAGAACGACAATTACTAGACTCATTACTCTTATTTTTATCAATCTAACTCATATTGTTAGCCATATTATGCTTATATGATCGATAGGACGACAATTACTATACTTATTACTCTTATTATTATCAATCTAACTCATATTATTAGCCGTATTATGCTTATATGATCGGTAGAACGATAATTACTATACCTATTCCTCTTATTATTATCAATCTAACTCATATCATTAGCCATATTATGCTTATATGATCGATCGAACGACAATGACTATACTCACTTCTCTTATTGTTATCAATCTAACTCATATTATTTGCCATATTATGCTTATATGATCGATAGAAAGACAATTACTATACTTATTACACTCACTGTTATCAATCTAACTCATATTATTAACCACATTATGCAAATATGATGGATAGAACGACAATTACTATACTTATTACACTCACTATTATCTATCTAACTCATATTATTAACCATATTATGCTTATATGATCGATAGGACGACAATTACTATACTTATTACTCTTATTATTATCAATCTAACTCATATTATTAGCCGTATTATGCTTATATGATCGACAGAACGACAATTAATATACTTATTACACTCACTGTTATCAATCTAACTCATATTATTAAACATATTATGCAAATATGACCGATAGAACGACAATTACTATACTCATTACTCTTATTATTATCAGCATAACTCATATTATTAGCCATATTATGCTAATATGATCGATAGAACGACAATTACTGTACTTATTACACTCACTATTATCAATCTAACTCATATTATTAACCATATTATGCTAATATGATCGATAGAACGACAATTACTATACTTATTACACTCACTATTATCAATCTAACTCATATTATTATCCATATTATGCAGATATGATCGATAGCACGACATTTACTGTACTTATTGCTCTTATTGTTATCAATCTAACTCATATTATTAACCATATTATGCAGATATGATCGATAGAACTACAATTAGTATACTCATTACTCTTATTATTATCAATCTAACTCATATCATTAGCCATATTATGCTTATATGATCGATCGAACGACAATGACTATACTCACTTCTCTTATTATTATCAATCTTACTCATATTATTAGCCATATTATGCTTATATGATCGATCGAACGACAATGACTATACTCACTTCTCGTATTATTATCAATCTAACTCATATTATTAACCATATTATACTAATATGATCGATAGAACGACAATTACTATACCTATTACACTCACTATTGTCAATCTAACTCATATTATTAACCATATTATGCTTATATGATCGATAGAAAGACAATTACTATACTTATTACACTCACTGTTATCAATCTAACTCATATTATTAACCACATTATGCAAATATGATCGATAGAACGACAATTACTATACTCATTACTCTTATTATTATCAGCCTAACTCATATTATATGCCATATTATGCTAATATGATCGATAGACCGACAATTACTATACTTATTACACTCACTATTATCTATCTAACTCATATTATTAACCATATTATGCAGATATGATCGATAGAAAGACAATTACTATACTCATTTCTCTCATTATTATCAACCTAACTCATATTATTAGCCATATTATGCTTATATGATCGACAGAACGACAATTACTATACTTATTACACTCGCTGTTATCAATCTAACTCATATTATTAACCACATTATGCAAATATGATCGATAGAACGACAATTACTATACCCATTACTCTTATTATTATCAGCCTAACTCATATTATAAGCCATATTATGCTAATATGATCGATAGAACGACAATTACTATACTTATTACACTTACTATTATCTATCTAACTCATATTATTAACCATATTATGCAGATATGATCGATAGAAAGACAATTACTATACTCATTTCTCTCATTATTATCAACCTAACTCATATTATTAGCCATATTATGCTGATATGATCGACAGAACGACAATTACTATACTTATTACACTCACTGTTATCAATCTAACTCATATTATTAAACATATTATGCAAATATGACCGATAGAACGACAATTACTATACCCATTACTCTTATTATTATCAGCATAACTCATATTATTAGCCATATTATGCTTATATGAACGATAGAACGACAATTACTACACTCATTACTCTTATTATTATCAATCTAGCTCATATTATTAACCATATTATACTAATATGATCGATAGAACGACAATTACTGTACCTATTACACTCACTATTATCAATCTAACTCATATTATTAACCATAGTATGCGGATATGATCGATAGCATGACATTTACTACACTTATTACTCTTATTATTATCGATCTAACTCATATTACTAGCTATATTATGCTTATATGATCGACAGAACGACAATTACTATACTTATTACACTCACTGTTATCAATCTAACTCATATTATTAACCACATTATGCAAATATGATCGATAGAACGACAATTACTATACTCATTTCTCTCATTATTATCAACCTAACTCATATTATTAGCCATATTATGCTGATATGATCGACAGAACGACAATTACTATACTTATTACACTCACTGTTATCAATCTAACTCATATTATTAAACATATTATGCAAATATGACCGATAGAACGACAATTACTATACCCATTACTCTTATTATTATCAGCATAACTCATATTATTAGCCATATTATGCTTATATGAACGATAGAACGACAATTACTGTACTTATTACACTCACTATTATCAATCTAACTCATATTATTAACCATATTATGCTAATATGATCGATAGAACGACAATTACTATACTCATTACTCTTATTATTATCAGCATAACTCATATTATTAGCCATATTATGCTTATATGAACGATAGAACGACAATTACTACACTCATTACTCTTATTATTATCAATCTAGCTCATATTATTAACCATATTATGCTAATATGATCGATAGAACGACAATTACTGTACTTATTACACTCACTATTATCAATCTAACTCATATTATTAACCATATTATGCTAATATGATCGATAGAACGACAATTACTATACTTATTACACTCACCATTATCAATCTAACTCATATTATTATCCATATTATGCAGATATGATCGATAGCATGACATTTACTGTACTTATTGCTCTTATTGTTATCAATCTAACTCATATTATTAACCATATTATGCAGATATGATCGATAGAACTACAATGAGTATACTCATTACTCTTATTATTATCAATCTAACTCATATCATTAGCCATATTATGCTTATATGATCGATCGAACGACAATGACTATACTCACTTCTCTTATTATTATCAATCTTACTCATATTATTAGCCATATTATGCTTATATGATCGATCGAACGACAATGACTATACTCACTTCTCGTATTATTATCAATCTAACTCATATTATTAACCATATTATACTAATATGGTCGATAGAACGACAATTACTATACCTATTACACTCACTATTATCAATCTAACTCATATTATTAACCATATTATGCAAATACGATCGATAGAACGACAATTACTATACTCATTACTCTTATTATTATCAGCCTAACTCATATTATTAGCCATATTATGCTTATGTGATCGATAGAACGACAATTACTATACTTATTACTCTTATTATTTTGAATCTAACTCATATTATTAACCATATTATGCTTATATGATCGATAGGACGACAATTACTATACTTATTACCCTCACTGTTATCAATCTAACTCATATTATTGAACATATTATGCAAATATGACCGATAGAACGACAATTACTATACTCATTACTCTTATTATTATCAGTCTAGCTCATATTATTAACCATATTATGCTAATATGATCGATAGAACGACAATTACTGTACTTATTACACTCACTATTATCAATCTAACTCATATTATTGAACATATTATGCAAATATGACCGATAGAACGACAATTACTATACTCATTACTCTTATTATTATCAGTCTAGCTCATATTATTAACCATATTATGCTAATATGATCGATAGAACGACAATTACTGTACTTATTACACTCACTATTATCAATCTAACTCATATTATTATCCATATTATGCAGATATGATCGATAGCACGACATTTGCTGTACTTATTGCTCTTATTGTTATCAATCTAACTCATATTATTAGCCATATTATGCAGATATGATCGATAGAACTACAATTAGTATACTCATTACTCTTATTATTATCAATCTAACTCATATTATTAGCCGTATTGTGCTTATATGATCGGTAGAACGATAATTACTATACCTATTCCTCTTATTATTATCAATCTAACTCATATCATTAGCCATATTATGCTTATATGATCGATCGAACGACAATGACTATACTCACTTCTCTTATTGTTATCGATCTAACTCATATTATTAGCCATATTATGCTTATATGATCGATAGAAAGACAATTACTATACTTATTACACTCACTGTTATCAATCTAACTCATATTATTAACCACATTATGCAAATATGATCGATAGAACGACAATTACTATACCCATTACTCTTATTATTATCAGCCTAACTCATATTATAAGCCATATTATGCTAATATGATCGATAGAACGACAATTACTATACTTATTACACTCACTATTATCTATCTAACTCATATTATTAACCATATTATGCAGATATGATCGATAGAAAGACAATTACTATACTCATTTCTCTCATTATTATCAACCTAACTCATATTATTAGCCATATTATGCTTATATGATCGTCAGAACAACAATTACTATACTTATTACACTCACTGTTATCAATCTAACTCATATTATTAAACATATTATGCAAATATGACCGATAGAACGACAATTACTATACCCATTACTCTTATTATTATCAGCATAACTCATATTATTAGCCATATTATGCTTATATGAACGATAGAACGACAATTACTACACTCACTACTCTTATTATTATCAATCTAGCTCATATTATTAACCATATTATACTAATATGATCGATAGAACGACAATTACTATACCTATTACACTCACTATTATCAATCTAACTCATATTATTAACCATAGTATGCGGATATGATCGATAGCACGACATTTACTACACTTATTACTCTTATTATTATCGATCTAACTCATATTACTAGCTATATTATGCTTATATGATCGACAGAACGACAATTACTATACTTATTACACTCACTGTTATCAATCTAACTCATATTATTAACCACATTATGCAAATATGATCGATAGAACGACAATTACTATACTCATTACACTCACTATTATCAATCTAACTCATATTATTAACCATATTATGCAGATATGATCGATAGCACGACATTTACTATACATATTACTCTTATTGTTAACAATCTAACTCATATTATTAACCATATTATGCAGACATGATCGATAGAACTACAATTAGTATACTCCTTACTCTTATTATTATCAATCTAACTCATATTATTAGCCATATTATGCTCATATGATCGATAGAACGACAATTACTATATTCATTTCTCTTATTATTATCAATCTTACTCATATTATTAGCCATATTATACTTATATGATCGATAGAAAGACAATTACTATACTTATTACACTCACTGTTATCAATCTAATTCATGTTATTAACCACATTATGCAAATATGATCGATAGAACGACAATTACTATACTCATTACTCTTATTATTATCAGCCTAACTCATATTATAAGCCATATTATGCTTATATGATCGATAGAACGACAATTACTATACTTATTACTCTCACTATTATCAATCTAACTCATATTATTAGCCATTTTCTGCATATGTGATCGATAAGACGACAATTACTATACTCATTATTCTTATTATTATCAATCTAACTCATATTATTAGCCATATTATGCTTATATGATCGATAGAACGACAATTACTATACTTATTACTCTCATTACAATCAATCTAACTCATATTATTAGCCATATTAAGCTTATGTGATCGATAAAACGACAATTACTATACTCATTACTCTTATTATTATCAATCTAACTCATATTATTAGCCGTATTATGCTTATATGATCGGTAGAACGATAATTACTATACCTATTACTCTTATTATTATCAATCTAACTCATATCATTAACCATATTATGCAGATATGATCGATAGCACGACATTTACTGTACTTATTACTCTTATTGTTATCAATCTAACTCATATTATTAACCATATTATGCAGATATGATCGATAGAACTACAACTAGTATACTCCTTTCTCTTATTATTATCAATCTAACTCATATTATTAGCCATATTATGCTTATATGATCGATAGAACGACAATTACTATATTCATTTCTCTTTTTATTATCAATCTAACTCATATTATTAGCCATATTATGCAGATATGATCGATAGAACTACAACTAGTATACTCCTTTCTCTTATTATTATCAATCTAACTCATATTATTAGCCATATTATGCTTATATGATCGATAGAACGACAATTACTAGACTCATTACTCTTATTTTTATCAATCTAACTCATATTGTTAGCCATATTATGCTTATATGATCGATAGGACGACAATTACTATACTTATTACTCTTATTATTATCAATCTAACTCATATTATTAGCCGTATTATGCTTATATGATCGGTAGAACGATAATTACTATACCTATTCCTCTTATTATTATCAATCTAACTCATATCATTAGCCATATTATGCTTATATGATCGATCGAACGACAATGACTATACTCACTTCTCTTATTGTTATCAATCTAACTCATATTATTTGCCATATTATGCTTATATGATCGATAGAAAGACAATTACTATACTTATTACACTCACTGTTATCAATCTAACTCATATTATTAACCACATTATGCAAATATGATGGATAGAACGACAATTACTATACTTATTACACTCACTATTATCTATCTAACTCATATTATTAACCATATTATGCAGATATGATCGATAGAAAGACAATTACTATACTCATTTCTCTCATTATTATCAACCTAACTCATATTATTAGTCATATTATGCTTATATGATCGTTAGAACGACAATTACTATACTTATTACTGTCATTATTATCAATCTAACTCATATTATTAGCCATATTATGCTTATGTGATCGATAAAACGACAATTACTATACTCATTACTCTTATTATTATCAATCTAACTCATATTATTAGCCATATTATGCTTATATGATCGATAGAACGACAATTACTAGACTCATTACTCTTATTTTTATCAATCTACCTCATATTGTTAGCCATATTATGCTTATATGATCGATAGGACGACAATTACTATACTTATTACTCTTATTATTATCAATCTAACTCATATTATTAGCCATATTATGCTTATATGATCGATAGAACGACAATTACTATATTCATTTCTCTTTTTATTATCAATCTAACTCATATTATTAGCCATATTATGCTTATATGATCGATAGAACAACAATTACTATACTTATTACACTCACTGTTATCAATCTAACTCATATTATTAACCATATTATGCAGATATGATCGATAGAACTACAATTAGTATACTCCTTACTCTTATTATTATCAATCTAACTCATATTATTAGCCATATTATGCTTGTATGATCGATAGAACGACAATTACTATATTCATTTCTCTTATTATTATCAATCTAATTCATATTATTAGCCATATTATGCTTATATGATCGAAAGAACGACAATTACTATACTTATTACGCTCATTACTATCAGCCTAACTCATATTATTAGCCATATTATGCTAATATGATCGATAGAACGACAATTACTATACTTATTACTCTCACTATTATCCATCTAACTCATATTATTAGCCATATTATGCTTATATGATCGATAGAACGACAATTACTATATTCATTTCTCTTATTATTATCAATCTAACTCATATTATTAGCCATATTATGCTTATATGATCGATAGGAAGACAATTACTATACTTATTACACTCACTGTTATCAATCTAACTCATATTATTAACCACATTATGCAAATATGATCGATAGAACGACAGTTACTATACTTATTACACTCACTATTATTAATCTAACTCATATTATTAACCATATTATGCAGATATGATCGATAGAAAGACAATTACTATACTCATTTCTCTTATTATTATCAATCTAACTCATATTATTAGTCATATTATGCTTATATGATCGATAGAACGACAATTACTATAGTTATTACTCTCATTATTATCAATCTAACTCATATTATTAGCCATATTATGCTTATGTGATCGATAAAACGACAATTACTATACTCATTACTCTTATTATTATCAATCTAACTCATATTATTAGCCATATTATGCTTATATGATCGATAGAACGACAATTACTAGACTCATTACTCTTATTTTTATCAATCTAACTCATATTGTTAGCCATATTATGCTTATATGATCGATAGGACGACAATTACTAGACTCATTACTCTTATTTTTATCAATCTACCTCATATTGTTAGCCATATTATGCTTATATGATCGATAGGACGACAATTACTATACTTATTACACTCACTATTATCTATCTAACTCATATTATTAACCATATTATGCAGATATGATCGATAGAAAGACAATTACTATACTCATTTCTCTCATTATTATCAACCTAACTCATATTATTAGCCATATTATGCTTATATGATCGACAGAACGACAATTACTATACTTATTACACTCACTGTTATCAATCTAACTCATATTATTAAACATATTATGCAAATATGACCGATAGAACGACAATTACTATACTCATTACTCTTATTATTATCAGCATAACTCATATTATTAGCCATATTATGCTTATATGAACGATAGAACGACAATTACTATACTCATTACTATTATTATTATCAATCTAGCTCATATTATGAACCATATTATGCTAATATGATCGATAGAACGACAATTACTGTACTTATTACACTCACTATTATCAATCTAACTCATATTATTAACCATATTATGCTAATATGATCGATAGAACGACAATTACTATACTTATTACACTCACTATTATCAATCTAACTCATATTATTATCCATATTATGCAGATATGATCGATAGCACGACATTTACTGTACCTATTGCTCTTATTGTTATCAATCTAACTCATATTATTAACCATATTATGCAGATATGATCGATAGAACTACAATTAGTATACTCATTACTCTTATTATTATCAATCTAACTCATATCATTAGCCATATTATGCTTATATGATCGATCGAACGACAATGACTATACTCACTTCTCTTATTATTATCAATCTTACTCATATTATTAGCAATATTATGCTTATATGATCGATCGAACGACAATGACTATACTCACTTCTCTTATTATTATCAATCTAACTCATATTATTAACCATATTATACTAATATGATCGATAGAACGATAATTACTATACCTATTACACTCACTATTATCAATCTAACTCATATTATTAACCATATTATGCTTATATGATCGATAGAAAGACAATTACTATACTTATTACACTCACTGTTATCAATCTAACTCATATTATTAACCACATTATGCAAATATGACCGATAGAACGACAATTACTATACTCATTACTCTTATTATTATCAGCCTAACTCATATTATAAGCCATATTATGCTAATATGATCGATAGAACGACAATTACCTACTTACTACACTCACTATTATCTATCTAACTCATATTATTAACCATATTATGCAGATATGATCGATAGAAAGACAATTACTATACTCATTTCTCTCATTATTATCAACCTAACTCATATTATTAGCCATATTATGCTTATATGATCGACAGAACGACAATTACTATACTTATTACACTCACTGTTATCAATCTAACTCATATTATTAAACATATTATGCAAATATGACCGATAGAACGACAATTACTATACTCCTTACTCTTATTATTATCAGCATAACTCATATTATTAGCCATATTATGCTAATATGATCGATAGAACGACAATTACTGTACTTATTACACTCACTATTATCAATCTAACTCATATTATTAACCATATTATGCTAATATGATCGATAGAACGACAATTACTATACTTATTACACTCACTATTATCAATCTAACTCATATTATTATCCATATTATGCAGATATGATCGATAGCACGACATTTACTGTACTTATTGCTCTTATTGTTATCAATCTAACTCATATTATTAACCATATTATGCAGATATGATCGATAGAACTACAATTAGTATACTCATTACTCTTATTATTATCAATCTAACTCATATCATTAGCCATATTATGCTTATATGATCGATCGAACGACAATGACTATACTCACTTCTCTTATTATTATCAATCTTACTCATATTATTAGCCATATTATGCTTATATGATCGTTCGAACGACAATGACTATACTCACTTCTCTTATTATTATCAATCTTACTCATATTATTAGCCATATTATGCTTATATGATCGATCGAACGACAATGACTATACTCACTTCTCTTATTATTATCAATCTAACTCATATTATTAACCATATTATACTAATATGATCGATAGAACGACAATTACTATACCTATTACACTCACTCTTATCAATCTAACTCGTATTATTAACCACATTATGCAAATATGATCGATAGAACGACAATTACTATACTCATTACTCTTATTATTATCAATCTAACTCATATTATTAGCCATATTATGCTTATATGATCGATAGAACGACAATTACTAGACTCATTACTCTTATTTTTATCAATCTAACTCATATTGTTAGCCATATTATGCTTATATGATCGATAGGACGACAATTACTATACTTATTACTCTTATTATTATCAATCTAACTCATATTATTAGCCGTATTATGCTTATATGATCGGTAGAACGATAATTACTATACCTATTCCTCTTATTATTATCAATCTAACTCATATCATTAGCCATATTATGCTTATATGATCGATCGAACGACAATGACTATACTCACTTCTCTTATTGTTATCAATCTAACTCATATTATTAGCCATATTATGCTTATATGATCGATAGAAAGACAATTACTATACTTATTACACTCACTGTTATCAATCTAACTCATATTATTAAACATATTATGCAAATATGACCGATAGAACGACAATTACTATACCCATTACTCTTATTATTATCAGCATAACTCATATTATTAGCCATATTATGCTTATATGAACGATAGAACGACAATTACTACACTCATTACTCTTATTATTATCAATCTAGCTCATATTATTAACCATATTATACTAATATGATCGATAGAACGACAATTACTGTACCTATTACACTCACTATTATCAATCTAACTCATATTATTAACCATAGTATGCGGATATGATCGATAGCATGACATTTACTACACTTATTACTCTTATTATTATCGATCTAACTCATATTACTAGCTATATTATGCTTATATGATCGACAGAACGACAATTACTATACTTATTACACTCACTGTTATCAATCTAACTCATATTATTAACCACATTATGCAAATATGATCGATAGAACGACAATTACTATACTCATTTCTCTCATTATTATCAACCTAACTCATATTATTAGCCATATTATGCTGATATGATCGACAGAACGACAATTACTATACTTATTACACTCACTGTTATCAATCTAACTCATATTATTAAACATATTATGCAAATATGACCGATAGAACGACAATTACTATACCCATTACTCTTATTATTATCAGCATAACTCATATTATTAGCCATATTATGCTTATATGAACGATAGAACGACAATTACTGTACTTATTACACTCACTATTATCAATCTAACTCATATTATTAACCATATTATGCTAATATGATCGATAGAACGACAATTACTATACTCATTACTCTTATTATTATCAGCATAACTCATATTATTAGCCATATTATGCTTATATGAACGATAGAACGACAATTACTACACTCATTACTCTTATTATTATCAATCTAACTCATATTATTAGCCATATTATGCTTATATGATCGATAGGACGACAATTACTATACTTATTACCCTCACTGTTATCAATCTAACTCATATTATTGAACATATTATGCAAATATGACCGATAGAACGACAATTACTATACTCATTACTCTTATTATTATCAGTCTAGCTCATATTATTAACCATATTATGCTAATATGATCGATAGAACGACAATTACTGTACTTATTACACTCACTATTATCAATCTAACTCATATTATTGAACATATTATGCAAATATGACCGATAGAACGACAATTACTATACCCATTACTCTTATTATTATCAGTCTAGCTCATATTATTAACCATATTATGCTAATATGATCGATAGAACGACAATTACTGTACTTATTACACTCACTATTATCAATCTAACTCATATTATTATCCATATTATGCAGATATGATCGATAGCACGACATTTGCTGTACTTATTGCTCTTATTGTTATCAATCTAACTCATATTATTAGCCATATTATGCAGATATGATCGATAGAACTACAATTAGTATACTCATTACTCTTATTATTATCAATCTAACTCATATTATTAGCCGTATTGTGCTTATATGATCGGTAGAACGATAATTACTATACCTATTCCTCTTATTATTATCAATCTAACTCATATCATTAGCCATATTATGCTTATATGATCGATCGAACGACAATGACTATACTCACTTCTCTTATTGTTATCGATCTAACTCATATTATTAGCCATATTATGCTTATATGATCGATAGAAAGACAATTACTATACTTATTACACTCACTGTTATCAATCTAACTCATATTATTAACCACATTATGCAAATATGATCGATAGAACGACAATTACTATACCCATTACTCTTATTATTATCAGCCTAACTCATATTATAAGCCATATTATGCTAATATGATCGATAGAACGACAATTACTATACTTATTACACTCACTATTATCTATCTAACTCATATTATTAACCATATTATGCAGATATGATCGATAGAAAGACAATTACTATACTCATTTCTCTCATTATTATCAACCTAACTCATATTATTAGCCATATTATGCTTATATGATCGTCAGAACAACAATTACTATACTTATTACACTCACTGTTATCAATCTAACTCATATTATTAAACATATTATGCAAATATGACCGATAGAACGACAATTACTATACCCATTACTCTTATTATTATCAGCATAACTCATATTATTAGCCATATTATGCTTATATGAACGATAGAACGACAATTACTACACTCACTACTCTTATTATTATCAATCTAGCTCATATTATTAACCATATTATACTAATATGATCGATAGAACGACAATTACTATACCTATTACACTCACTATTATCAATCTAACTCATATTATTAACCATAGTATGCGGATATGATCGATAGCACGACATTTACTACACTTATTACTCTTATTATTATCGATCTAACTCATATTACTAGCTATATTATGCTTATATGATCGACAGAACGACAATTACTATACTTATTACACTCACTGTTATCAATCTAACTCATATTATTAACCACATTATGCAAATATGATCGATAGAACGACAATTACTATACTCATTACACTCACTATTATCAATCTAACTCATATTATTAACCATATTATGCAGATATGATCGATAGCACGACATTTACTATACATATTACTCTTATTGTTAACAATCTAACTCATATTATTAACCATATTATGCAGACATGATCGATAGAACTACAATTAGTATACTCCTTACTCTTATTATTATCAATCTAACTCATATTATTAGCCATATTATGCTCATATGATCGATAGAACGACAATTACTATATTCATTTCTCTTATTATTATCAATCTTACTCATATTATTAGCCATATTATACTTATATGATCGATAGAAAGACAATTACTATACTTATTACACTCACTGTTATCAATCTAATTCATGTTATTAACCACATTATGCAAATATGATCGATAGAACGACAATTACTATACTCATTACTCTTATTATTATCAGCCTAACTCATATTATAAGCCATATTATGCTTATATGATCGATAGAACGACAATTACTATACTTATTACTCTCACTATTATCAATCTAACTCATATTATTAGCCATTTTCTGCATATGTGATCGATAAGACGACAATTACTATACTCATTATTCTTATTATTATCAATCTAACTCATATTATTAGCCATATTATGCTTATATGATCGATAGAACGACAATTACTATACTTATTACTCTCATTACAATCAATCTAACTCATATTATTAGCCATATTAAGCTTATGTGATCGATAAAACGACAATTACTATACTCATTACTCTTATTATTATCAATCTAACTCATATTATTAGCCGTATTATGCTTATATGATCGGTAGAACGATAATTACTATACCTATTACTCTTATTATTATCAATCTAACTCATATCATTAACCATATTATGCAGATATGATCGATAGCACGACATTTACTGTACTTATTACTCTTATTGTTATCAATCTAACTCATATTATTAACCATATTATGCAGATATGATCGATAGAACTACAACTAGTATACTCCTTTCTCTTATTATTATCAATCTAACTCATATTATTAGCCATATTATGCTTATATGATCGATAGAACGACAATTACTATATTCATTTCTCTTTTTATTATCAATCTAACTCATATTATTAGCCATATTATGCAGATATGATCGATAGAACTACAACTAGTATACTCCTTTCTCTTATTATTATCAATCTAACTCATATTATTAGCCATATTATGCTTATATGATCGATAGAACGACAATTACTAGACTCATTACTCTTATTTTTATCAATCTAACTCATATTGTTAGCCATATTATGCTTATATGATCGATAGGACGACAATTACTATACTTATTACTCTTATTATTATCAATCTAACTCATATTATTAGCCGTATTATGCTTATATGATCGGTAGAACGATAATTACTGTACCTATTCCTCTTATTATTATCAATCTAACTCATATCATTAGCCATATTATGCTTATATGATCGATCGAACGACAATGACTATACTCACTTCTCTTATTGTTATCAATCTAACTCATATTATTTGCCATATTATGCTTATATGATCGATAGAAAGACAATTACTATACTTATTACACTCACTGTTATCAATCTAACTCATATTATTAACCACATTATGCAAATATGATGGATAGAACGACAATTACTATACTTATTACACTCACTATTATCTATCTAACTCATATTATTAACCATATTATGCAGATATGATCGATAGAAAGACAATTACTATACTCATTTCTCTCATTATTATCAACCTAACTCATATTATTAGTCATATTATGCTTATATGATCGTTAGAACGACAATTACTATACTTATTACTGTCATTATTATCAATCTAACTCATATTATTAGCCATATTATGCTTATGTGATCGATAAAACGACAATTACTATACTCATTACTCTTATTATTATCAATCTAACTCATATTATTAGCCATATTATGCTTATATGATCGATAGAACGACAATTACTAGACTCATTACTCTTATTTTTATCAATCTACCTCATATTGTTAGCCATATTATGCTTATATGATCGATAGGACGACAATTACTATACTTATTACTCTTATTATTATCAATCTAACTCATATTATTAGCCATATTATGCTTATATGATCGATAGAACGACAATTACTATATTCATTTCTCTTTTTATTATCAATCTAACTCATATTATTAGCCATATTATGCTTATATGATCGATAGAACAACAATTACTATACTTATTACACTCACTGTTATCAATCTAACTCATATTATTAACCATATTATGCAGATATGATCGATAGAACTACAATTAGTATACTCCTTACTCTTATTATTATCAATCTAACTCATATTATTAGCCATATTATGCTTGTATGATCGATAGAACGACAATTACTATATTCATTTCTCTTATTATTATCAATCTAATTCATATTATTAGCCATATTATGCTTATATGATCGAAAGAACGACAATTACTATACTTATTACGCTCATTACTATCAGCCTAACTCATATTATTAGCCATATTATGCTAATATGATCGATAGAACGACAATTACTATACTTATTACTCTCACTATTATCCATCTAACTCATATTATTAGCCATATTATGCTTATATGATCGATAGAACGACAATTACTATATTCATTTCTCTTATTATTATCAATCTAACTCATATTATTAGCCATATTATGCTTATATGATCGATAGGAAGACAATTACTATACTTATTACACTCACTGTTATCAATCTAACTCATATTATTAACCACATTATGCAAATATGATCGATAGAACGACAGTTACTATACTTATTACACTCACTATTATTAATCTAACTCATATTATTAACCATATTATGCAGATATGATCGATAGAAAGACAATTACTATACTCATTTCTCTTATTATTATCAATCTAACTCATATTATTAGTCATATTATGCTTATATGATCGATAGAACGACAATTACTATAGTTATTATTCTCATTATTATCAATCTAACTCATATTATTAGCCATATTATGCTTATGTGATCGATAAAACGACAATTACTATACTCATTACTCTTATTATTATCAATCTAACTCATATTATTAGCCATATTATGCTTATATGATCGATAGAACGACAATTACTAGACTCATTACTCTTATTTTTATCAATCTAACTCATATTGTTAGCCATATTATGCTTATATGATCGATAGGACGACAATTACTATACTTATTACTCTTATTATTATCAATCTAACTCATATTATTAGCCGTATTATGCTTATATGATCGGTAGAACGATAATTACTATACCTACTCCTCTTATTATTATCAATCTAACTCATATCATTAGCCATATTATGCTTATATGATCGATCGAACGATAATGACTATACTCACTTCTCTTATTGTTATCAATCTAACTCATATTATTAGCCATATTATGCTTATATGATCGATAGAAAGACAATTACTATACTTATTACACTCACTGTTATCAATCTAACTCATATTATTAACCACATTATGCAAATATGATGGATAGAACGACAATTACTATACTTATTACACTCACTATTATCTATCTAACTCATATTATTAACCATATTATGCAGATATGATCGATAGAAAGACAATTACTATACTCATTTCTCTCATTATTATCAACCTAACTCATATTATTAGCCATATTATGCTTATATGATCGACAGAACGACAATTACTATACTTATTACACTCACTGTTATCAATCTAACTCATATTATTAACCATATTATGCAGATATGATCGATAGAAAGACAATTACTATACTCATTTCTCTTATTATTATCAATCTAACTCATATTATTAGTCATATTATGCTTATATGATCGATAGAACGACAATTACTATACTTATTACTCTCATTATTATCAATCTAACTCATATTATTAGCCATATTATGCTTATGTGATCGATAAAACGACAATTACTATACTCATTACTCTTATTATTATCAGCCTAACTCATATTATAAGCCATATTATGCTAATATGATCGATAGAACGACAATTACTATACTTATTACACTCACTATTATCTATCTAACTCATATTATTAACCATATTATGCAGATATGATCGATAGAAAGACAATTACTATACTCATTTCTCTCATTATTATCAACCTAACTCATATTATTAGCCATATTATGCTTATATGATCGACAGAACGACAATTACTATACTTATTACACTCACTGTTATCAATCTAACTCATATTATTAAACATATTATGCAAATATGACCGATAGAACGACAATTACTATACTCATTACTCTTATTATTATCAGCATAACTCATATTATTAGCCATATTATGCTTATATGAACGATAGAACGACAATTACTACACTCATTACTCTTATTATTATCAATCTAGCTCATATTATTAACCATATTATGCTAATATGATCGATAGAACGACAATTACTGTACTTATTACACTCACTATTATCAATCTAACTCATATTATTAACCATATTATGCTAATATGATCGATAGAACGACAATTACTATACTTATTACACTCACCATTATCAATCTAACTCATATTATTATCCATATTATGCAGATATGATCGATAGCACGACATTTACTGTACTTATTGCTCTTATTGTTATCAATCTAACTCATATTATTAACCATATTATGCAGATATGATCGATAGAACTCCAATTAGTATACTCATTACTCTTATTATTATCAATCTAACTCATATCATTAGCCATATTATGCTTATATGATCGATCGAACGACAATGACTATACTCACGTCTCTTATTATTATCAATCTTACTCATATTATTAGCCATATTATGCTTATATCATCGATCGAACGACAATGACTATACTCACTTCTCGTATTATTATCAATCTAACTCATATTATTAACCATATTATACTAATATGATCGATAGAACGACAATTACTATACCTATTACACTCACTATTATCAATCTAACTCATATTATTAACCATATTAAGCAAATACGATCGATAGAACGACAATTACTATACTCATTACTCTTATTATTATCAGCCTAACTCATATTATAAGCCATATTATGCTAATATGATCGATAGAACGACAATTACTATACTTATTACACTCACTATTATCTATCTAACTCATATTATTAACCATATTATGCAGATATGATCGATAGAAAGACAATTACTATACTCATTTCTCTCATTATTATCAACCTAACTCATATTATTAGCCATATTATGCTTATATGATCGACAGAACGACAATTACTATACTTATTACACTCACTGTTATCAATCTAACTCATATTATTAAACATATTATGCAAATATGATCGATAGAACGACAATTACTATACTTATTACTCTCACTATTATCCATCTAACTCATATTATTAGCCATATTATGCTTATATGATCGATAGAACGACAATTACTATATTCATTTCTCTTATTATTATCAATCTAACTCATATTATTAGCCATATTATGCTTATATGATCGATAGGAAGACAATTACTATACTTATTACACTCACTGTTATCAATCTAACTCATATTATTAACCACATTATGCAAATATGATCGATAGAACGACAGTTACTATACTTATTACACTCACTATTATTAATCTAACTCATATTATTAACCATATTATGCAGATATGATCGATAGAAAGACAATTACTATACTCATTTCTCTTATTATTATCAATCTAACTCATATTATTAGTCATATTATGCTTATATGATCGATAGAACGACAATTACTATAGTTATTATTCTCATTATTATCAATCTAACTCATATTATTAGCCATATTATGCTTATGTGATCGATAAAACGACAATTACTATACTCATTACTCTTATTATTATCAATCTAACTCATATTATTAGCCATATTATGCTTATATGATCGATAGAACGACAATTACTAGACTCATTACTCTTATTTTTATCAATCTAACTCATATTGTTAGCCATATTATGCTTATATGATCGATAGGACGACAATTACTATACTTATTACTCTTATTATTATCAATCTAACTCATATTATTAGCCGTATTATGCTTATATGATCGGTAGAACGATAATTACTATACCTACTCCTCTTATTATTATCAATCTAACTCATATCATTAGCCATATTATGCTTATATGATCGATCGAACGATAATGACTATACTCACTTCTCTTATTGTTATCAATCTAACTCATATTATTAGCCATATTATGCTTATATGATCGATAGAAAGACAATTACTATACTTATTACACTCACTGTTATCAATCTAACTCATATTATTAACCACATTATGCAAATATGATGGATAGAACGACAATTACTATACTTATTACACTCACTATTATCTATCTAACTCATATTATTAACCATATTATGCAGATATGATCGATAGAAAGACAATTACTATACTCATTTCTCTCATTATTATCAACCTAACTCATATTATTAGCCATATTATGCTTATATGATCGACAGAACGACAATTACTATACTTATTACACTCACTGTTATCAATCTAACTCATATTATTAACCATATTATGCAGATATGATCGATAGAAAGACAATTACTATACTCATTTCTCTTATTATTATCAATCTAACTCATATTATTAGTCATATTATGCTTATATGATCGATAGAACGACAATTACTATACTTATTACTCTCATTATTATCAATCTAACTCATATTATTAGCCATATTATGCTTATGTGATCGATAAAACGACAATTACTATACTCATTACTCTTATTATTATCAGCCTAACTCATATTATAAGCCATATTATGCTAATATGATCGATAGAACGACAATTACTATACTTATTACACTCACTATTATCTATCTAACTCATATTATTAACCATATTATGCAGATATGATCGATAGAAAGACAATTACTATACTCATTTCTCTCATTATTATCAACCTAACTCATATTATTAGCCATATTATGCTTATATGATCGACAGAACGACAATTACTATACTTATTACACTCACTGTTATCAATCTAACTCATATTATTAAACATATTATGCAAATATGACCGATAGAACGACAATTACTATACTCATTACTCTTATTATTATCAGCATAACTCATATTATTAGCCATATTATGCTTATATGAACGATAGAACGACAATTACTACACTCATTACTCTTATTATTATCAATCTAGCTCATATTATTAACCATATTATGCTAATATGATCGATAGAACGACAATTACTGTACTTATTACACTCACTATTATCAATCTAACTCATATTATTAACCATATTATGCTAATATGATCGATAGAACGACAATTACTATACTTATTACACTCACCATTATCAATCTAACTCATATTATTATCCATATTATGCAGATATGATCGATAGCACGACATTTACTGTACTTATTGCTCTTATTGTTATCAATCTAACTCATATTATTAACCATATTATGCAGATATGATCGATAGAACTCCAATTAGTATACTCATTACTCTTATTATTATCAATCTAACTCATATCATTAGCCATATTATGCTTATATGATCGATCGAACGACAATGACTATACTCACGTCTCTTATTATTATCAATCTTACTCATATTATTAGCCATATTATGCTTATATCATCGATCGAACGACAATGACTATACTCACTTCTCGTATTATTATCAATCTAACTCATATTATTAACCATATTATACTAATATGATCGATAGAACGACAATTACTATACCTATTACACTCACTATTATCAATCTAACTCATATTATTAACCATATTAAGCAAATACGATCGATAGAACGACAATTACTATACTCATTACTCTTATTATTATCAGCCTAACTCATATTATAAGCCATATTATGCTAATATGATCGATAGAACGACAATTACTATACTTATTACACTCACTATTATCTATCTAACTCATATTATTAACCATATTATGCAGATATGATCGATAGAAAGACAATTACTATACTCATTTCTCTCATTATTATCAACCTAACTCATATTATTAGCCATATTATGCTTATATGATCGACAGAACGACAATTACTATACTTATTACACTCACTGTTATCAATCTAACTCATATTATTAAACATATTATGCAAATATGACCGATAGAACGACAATTACTATACTCATTACTCTTATTATTATCAGCATAACTCATATTATTAGCCATATTATGCTTATATGAACGATAGAACGACAATTACTACACTCATTACTCTTATTATTATCAATCTAGCTCATATTATTAACCATATTATGCTAATATGATCGATAGAACGACAATTACTGTACTTATTACACTCACTATTATCAATCTAACTCATATTATTAACCATATTATGCTAATATGATCGATAGAACGACAATTACTATACTTATTACACTCACCATTATCAATCTAACTCATATTATTATCCATATTATGCAGATATGATCGATAGCACGACATTTACTGTACTTATTGCTCTTATTGTTATCAATCTAACTCATATTATTAACCATATTATGCAGATATGATCGATAGAACTCCAATTAGTATACTCATTACTCTTATTATTATCAATCTAACTCATATCATTAGCCATATTATGCTTATATGATCGATCGAACGACAATGACTATACTCACGTCTCTTATTATTATCAATCTTACTCATATTATTAGCCATATTATGCTTATATCATCGATCGAACGACAATGACTATACTCACTTCTCGTATTATTATCAATCTAACTCATATTATTAACCATATTATACTAATATGATCGATAGAACGACAATTACTATACCTATTACACTCACTATTATCAATCTAACTCATATTATTAACCATATTAAGCAAATACGATCGATAGAACGACAATTACTATACTCATTACTCTTATTATTATCAGCCTAACTCATATTATAAGCCATATTATGCTAATATGATCGATAGAACGACAATTACTATACTTATTACACTCACTATTATCTATCTAACTCATATTATTAACCATATTATGCAGATATGATCGATAGAAAGACAATTACTATACTCATTTCTCTCATTATTATCAACCTAACTCATATTATTAGCCATATTATGCTTATATGATCGACAGAACGACAATTACTATACTTATTACACTCACTGTTATCAATCTAACTCATATTATTAAACATATTATGCAAATATGACCGATAGAACGACAATTACTATACTCATTACTCTTATTATTATCAGCATAACTCATATTATTAGCCATATTATGCTTATATGATCGATCGAACGACAATGACTATACTCACTTCTCTTATTATTATCAATCTAACTCATATTATTAACCATATTATACTAATATGATCGATAGAACGACAATTACTATACCTATTACACTCACTCTTATCAATCTAACTCGTATTATTAACCACATTATGCAAATATGATCGATCGAACGACAATGACTATACTCACTTCTCTTATTATTATCAATCTTACTCATATTATTAGCCATATTATGCTTATATGATCGATCGAACGACAATGACTATACTCACTTCTCTTATTGTTATCAATCTAACTCATATTATTAGCCATATTATGCTTATATGATCGATAGACCGACAATTACTATACTTATTACACTCACTATTATCTATCTAACTCACATTATTAACCATATTATGCAGATATGATCGATAGAAAGACAATTACTATACTCATTTCTCTCATTATTATCAACCTAACTCATATTATTAGCCATATTATGCTTATATGATCGACAGAACGACAATTACTATACTTATTACACTCACTGTTATCAATCTAACTCATATTATTAAACATATTATGCAAATATGACCGATAGAACGACAATTACTATACTCATTACTCTTATTATTATCAGCATAACTCATATTATTAGCCATATTATGCTTATATGAACGATAGAACGACAATTACTATACTCATTACTCTTATTATTATCAATCTAGCTCATATTATGAACCATATTATGCTAATATGATCGATAGAACGACAATTACTGTACTTATTACACTCACTATTATCAATCTAACTCATATTATTAACCATATTATGCTAATATGATCGATAGAACGACAATTACTATACTTATTACACTCACTATTATCAATCTAACTCATATTATTATCCATATTATGCAGATATGATCGATAGCACGACATTTACTGTACCTATTGCTCTTATTGTTATCAATCTAACTCATATTATTAACCATATTATGCAGATATGATCGATAGAACTACAATTAGTATACTCATTACTCTTATTATTATCAATCTAACTCATATCATTAGCCATATTATGCTTATATGATCGATCGAACGACAATGACTATACTCACTTCTCTTATTATTATCAATCTTACTCATATTATTAGCCATATTATGCTTATATGATC
The DNA here is from genome assembly GCF_050947335.1 of Megachile rotundata. Lineage (NCBI taxonomy): Eukaryota > Metazoa > Arthropoda > Insecta > Hymenoptera > Megachilidae > Megachile > Megachile rotundata. Next base: position 84,658 of record NW_027473649.1, read on the forward strand.
GATCGAACGACAATGACTATACTCACTTCTCTTATTATTATCAATCTAACTCATATTATTAACCATATTATACTAATATGATCGATAGAACGATAATTACTATACCTATTACACTCACTATTATCAATCTAACTCATATTATTAACCATATTATGCTTATATGATCGATAGAAAGACAATTACTATACTTATTACACTCACTGTTATCAATCTAACTCATATTATTAACCACATTATGCAAATATGACCGATAGAACGACAATTACTATACTCATTACTCTTATTATTATCAGCCTAACTCATATTATAAGCCATATTATGCTAATATGATCGATAGAACGACAATTACCTACTTACTACACTCACTATTATCTATCTAACTCATATTATTAACCATATTATGCAGATATGATCGATAGAAAGACAATTACTATACTCATTTCTCTCATTATTATCAACCTAACTCATATTATTAGCCATATTATGCTTATATGATCGACAGAACGACAATTACTATACTTATTACACTCACTGTTATCAATCTAACTCATATTATTAAACATATTATGCAAATATGACCGATAGAACGACAATTACTATACTCCTTACTCTTATTATTATCAGCATAACTCATATTATTAGCCATATTATGCTAATATGATCGATAGAACGACAATTACTGTACTTATTACACTCACTATTATCAATCTAACTCATATTATTAACCATATTATGCTAATATGATCGATAGAACGACAATTACTATACTTATTACACTCACTATTATCAATCTAACTCATATTATTATCCATATTATGCAGATATGATCGATAGCACGACATTTACTGTACTTATTGCTCTTATTGTTATCAATCTAACTCATATTATTAACCATATTATGCAGATATGATCGATAGAACTACAATTAGTATACTCATTACTCTTATTATTATCAATCTAACTCATATCATTAGCCATATTATGCTTATATGATCGATCGAACGACAATGACTATACTCACTTCTCTTATTATTATCAATCTTACTCATATTATTAGCCATATTATGCTTATATGATCGTTCGAACGACAATGACTATACTCACTTCTCTTATTATTATCAATCTTACTCATATTATTAGCCATATTATGCTTATATGATCGATCGAACGACAATGACTATACTCACTTCTCTTATTATTATCAATCTAACTCATATTATTAACCATATTATACTAATATGATCGATAGAACGACAATTACTATACCTATTACACTCACTCTTATCAATCTAACTCGTATTATTAACCACATTATGCAAATATGATCGATAGAACGACAATTACTATACTCATTACTCTTATTATTATCAATCTAACTCATATTATTAGCCATATTATGCTTATATGATCGATAGAACGACAATTACTAGACTCATTACTCTTATTTTTATCAATCTAACTCATATTGTTAGCCATATTATGCTTATATGATCGATAGGACGACAATTACTATACTTATTACTCTTATTATTATCAATCTAACTCATATTATTAGCCGTATTATGCTTATATGATCGGTAGAACGATAATTACTATACCTATTCCTCTTATTATTATCAATCTAACTCATATCATTAGCCATATTATGCTTATATGATCGATCGAACGACAATGACTATACTCACTTCTCTTATTGTTATCAATCTAACTCATATTATTAGCCATATTATGCTTATATGATCGATAGAAAGACAATTACTATACTTATTACACTCACTGTTATCAATCTAACTCATATTATTAACCACATTATGCAAATATGATCGATAGAACGACAATTACTATACTCATTACTCTTATTATTATCAGCCTAACTCATATTATAAGCCATATTATGCTAATATGATCGATAGAACGACAATTACTATACTTATTACACTCACTATTATCTATCTAACTCATATTATTAACCATATTATGCAGATATGATCGATAGAAAGACAATTACTATACTCATTTCTCTCATTATTATCAACCTAACTCATATTATTAGCCATATTATGCTTATATGATCGACAGAACGACAATTACTATACTTATTCCACTCACTGTTATCAATCTAACTCATATTATTGAACATATTATGCAAATATGACCGATAGAACGACAATTACTATACTCGTTACTCTTATTATTATCAGTCTAGCTCATATTATTAACCATATTATGCCAATATGATCGATAGAACGACAATTACTGTACTTATTACACTCACTATTATCAATCTAACTCATATTATTAACCATATTATGCTAATATGATCGATAGAACGACAATTACTATACTTATTACACTCACTATTATCAATCTAACTCATATTATTATCCATATTATGCAGATATGATCGATAGCACGACATTTACTGTACTTATTGCTCTTATTGTTATCAATCTAACTCATATTATTAACCATATTATGCAGATATGATCGATAGAACTACAATTAGTATACTCATTACTCTTATTATTATCAATGTAACTCATATTATTAGCCGTATTATGCTTATATGATCGGTAGAACGATAATTACTATACCTATTCCTCTTATTATTATCAATCTAACTCATATCATTAGCCATATTATGCTTATATGATCGATCGAACGACAATGACTATACTCACTTCTCTTATTGTTATCAATCTAACTCATATTATTAGCCATATTATGCTTATATGATCGATAGAAATACAATTACTATTCTTATTACACTCACTGTTATCAATCTAACTCATATTATTAACCACATTATGCAAATATGATCGATAGAACGACAATTACTATACTCATTACTCTTATTATTATCAGCCTAACACGTATTATAAGCCATATTATGCTAATATGATCGATAGAACGACAATTACTATATTTATTACACTCACTATTATCTATCTAACTCATATTATTAACCATATTATGCAGATATGATTGATAGCACGACATTTACTGTACCTATTGCTCTTATTGTTATCAATCTAACTCATATTATTAACCATATTATGCAGATATGATCGATAGAACTACAATTAGTATACTCATTACTCTTATTATTATCAATCTAACTCATATCATTAGCCATATTATGCTTATATGATCGATCGAACGACAATGACTATACTCACTTCTCTTATTATTATCAATCTTACTCATATTGTTAGCCATATTATGCTTATATGATCGATCGAACGACAATGACTATACTCACTTCTCGTATTATTATCAATCTAACTCATATTATTAACCATATTATACTAATATGATCGATAGAACGACAATTACTATACCTATTACACTCACTATTATCAATCTAACTCATATTATTAACCATATTATGCTTATATGATCGATAGAAAGACAATTACTATACTTATTACACTCACTGTTATCAATCTAACTCATATTATTAACCACATTATGCAAATATGATCGATAGAACGACAATTACTATACTCATTACTCTTATTATTATCAGCCTAACTCATATTATATGCCATATTATGCTAATATGATCGATAGAACTACAATTACTATACTTATTACACTCACTACTATCTATCTAACTCATATTATTAACCATATTATGCAGATATGATCGATAGAAAGACAATTACTATACTCATTTCTCTCATTATTATCAACCTAACTCATATTATTAGCCATATTATGCTTATATGATCGACAGAACGACAATTACTATACTTATTACACTCACTGTTATCAATCTAACTCATATTATTAAACATATTATGCATATATGACCGATAGAACGACAATTACTATACTCATTACTCTTATTATTATCAGCATAACTCATATTATTAGCCATATTATGCTTATATGATCGATAGGACGACAATTACTATACTTATTACTCTTATTATTATCAATCTAATTCATATTATTAGCCGTATTATGCTTATATGATCGACAGAACGACAATTAATATACTTACTACACTCACTGTTATCAATCTAACTCATATTATTAAACATATTATGCAAATATGACCGATAGAACGACAATTACTATACTCATTACTCTTATTATTATCAGCATAACTCATATTATTAGCCATATTATGCTAATATGATCGATAGAACGACAATTACTGTACTTATTACACTCACTATTATCAATCTAACTCATATTATTAACCATATTATGCTAATATGATCGATAGAACGACAATTACTATACTTATTACACTCACTATTATCAATCTAACTCATATTATTATCCATATTATGCAGATATGATCGATAGCACGACATTTACTGTACTTATTGCTCTTATTGTTATCAATCTAACTCATATTATTAACCATATTATGCAGATATGATCGATAGAACTACAATTAGTATACTCACTACTCTTATTATTATCAATCTAACTCATATCATTAGCCATATTATGCTTATATGATCGATCGAACGACAATGACTATACTCACTTCTCTTATTATTATCAATCTTACTCATATTATTAGCCATATTATGCTTATATGATCGATCGAACGACAATGACTATACTCACTTCTCGTATTATTATCAATCTAACTCATATTATTAACCATATTATACTAATATGATCGATAGAACGACAATTACTATACCTATTACACTCACTATTGTCAATCTAACTCATATTATTAACCATATTATGCTTATATGATCGATAGAAAGACAATTACTATACTTATTACACTCACTGTTATCAATCTAACTCATATTATTAACCACATTATGCAAATATGATCGATAGAACGACAATTACTATACTCATTACTCTTATTATTATCAGCCTAACTCATATTATATGCCATATTATGCTAATATGATCGATAGACCGACAATTACTATACTTATTACACTCACTATTATCTATCTAACTCATATTATTAACCATATTATGCAGATATGATCGATAGAAAGACAATTACTATACTCATTTCTCTCATTATTATCAACCTAACTCATATTATTAGCCATATTATGCTTATATGATCGACAGAACGACAATTACTATACTTATTACACTCACTGTTATCAATCTAACTCATATTATTAAACATATTATGCAAATATGACCGATAGAACGACAATTACTATACTCATTACTCTTATTATTATCAGCATAACTCATATTATTAGCCATATTATGCTTATATGAACGATAGAACGACAATTACTATACTCATTACTCTTATTATTATCAATCTAGCTCATATTATGAACCATATTATGCTAATATGATCGATAGAACGACAATTACTGTACTTATTACACTCACTATTATCAATCTAACTCATATTATTAACAATATTATGCTAATATGATCGATAGAACGACAATTACTATACTTATTACACTCACTATTATCAATCTAACTCATATTATTATCCATATTATGCAGATATGATCGATAGCACGACATTTACTGTACCTATTGCTCTTATTGTTATCAATCTAACTCATATTATTAACCATATTATGCAGATATGATCGATAGAACTACAATTAGTATACTCATTACTCTTATTATTATCAATCTAACTCATATCATTAGCCATATTATGCTTATATGATCGATCGAACGACAATGACTATACTCACTTCTCTTATTATTATCAATCTTACTCATATTATTAGCCATATTATGCTTATATGATCGATCGAACGACAATGACTATACTCACTTCTCTTATTATTATCAATCTAACTCATATTATTAACCATATTATACTAATATGATCGATAGAACGACAATTACTATACCTATTACACTCACTATTATCAATCTAACTCATATTATTAACCATATTATGCTTATATGATCGATAGAAAGACAATTACTATACTTATTACACTCACTGTTATCAATCTAACTCATATTATTAACCACATTATGCAAATATGATCGATAGAACGACAATTACTATACTCATTACTCTTATTATTATCAGCCTAACTCATATTATAAGCCATATTATGCTAATATGATCGATAGAACGACAATTACCTACTTATTACACTCACTATTATCTATCTAACTCATATTATTAACCATATTATGCAGATATGATCGATAGAAAGACAATTACTATACTCATTTCTCTCATTATTATCAACCTAACTCATATTATTAGCCATATTATGCTTATATGATCGACAGAACGACAATTACTATACTTATTACACTCACTGTTATCAATCTAACTCATATTATTAAACATATTATGCAAATATGACCGATAGAACGACAATTACTATACTCATTACTCTTATTATTATCAGCATAACTCATATTATTAGCCATATTATGCTAATATGATCGATAGAACGACAATTACTGTACTTATTACACTCACTATTATCAATCTAACTCATATTATTAACCATATTATGCTAATATGATCGATAGAACGACAATTACTATACTTATTACACTCACTATTATCAATCTAACTCATATTATTATCCATATTATGCAGATATGATCGATAGCACGACATTTACTGTACTTATTGCTCTTATTGTTATCAATCTAACTCATATTATTAACCATATTATGCAGATATGATCGATAGAACTACAATTAGTATACTCATTACTCTTATTATTATCAATCTAACTCATATCATTAGCCATATTATGCTTATATGATCGATCGAACGACAATGACTATACTCACTTCTCTTATTATTATCAATCTTACTCATATTATTAGCCATATTATGCTTATATGATCGATCGAACGACAATGACTATACTCACTTCTCGTATTATTATCAATCTAACTCATATTATTAACCATATTATACTAATATGATCGATAGAACGACAATTACTATACCTATTACACTCACTATTATCAATCTAACTCATATTATTAACCATATTATGCTTATATGATCGATAGAAAGACAATTACTATACTTATTACACTCACTGTTATCAATCTAACTCATATTATTAACCACATTATGCAAATATGATCGATAGAACGACAATTACTATACTCATTACTCTTATTATTATCAGCCTAACTCATATTATATGCCATGTTATGCTAATATGATCGATAGAACGACAATTACTATACTAATTACACTCACTATTATCTATCTAACTCATATTATTAACCATATTATGCAGATATGATCGATAGAAAGACAATTACTATACTCATTTCTCTCATTATTATCAACCTAACTCATATTATTAGCCATATTATGCTTATATGATCGACAGAACGACAATTACTATACTTATTACACTCACTGTTATCAATCTAACTCATATTATTAAACATATTATGCAAATATGACCGATAGAACGACAATTACTATACTCATTACTCTTATTATTATCAGCATAACTCATATTATTAGCCATATTATGCTAATATGATCGATAGAACGACAATTACTGTACTTATTACACTCACTATTATCAATCTAACTCATATTATTAACCATATTATGCTGATATGATCGATGGAACGACAATTACTATACTTATTACACTCACTATTATCAATCTAACTCATATTATTATCCATATTATGCAGATATGATCGATAGCACGACATTTACTGTACTTATTGCTCTTATTGTTATCAATCTAACTCATATTATTAACCATATTATGCAGATATGATCGATAGAAAGACAATTACTATACTCATTTCTCTCATTATTATCAACCTAACTCATATTATTAGCCATATTATGCTTATATGATCGACAGAACGACAATTACTATACTTATTACACTCACTGTTATCAATCTAACTCATATTATTAAACATATTATGCATATATGACCGATAGAACGACAATTACTATTCTCATTACTCTTATTATTATCAGCATAACTCATATTATTAGCCATATTATGCTTATATGAACGATAGAACGACAATTACTATACTTATTACTCTTATTATTATCAATCTAGCTCATATTATGAACCATATTATGCTAATATGATCGATAGAACGACAATTACTGTACTTATTACACTCACTATTATCAATCCAACTCATATTATTAACCATATTATGCTAATATGATCGATAGAACGACAATTACTATACTTATTACACTCACTATTATCAATCTAACTCATATTATTAACCATATTATGCAGATATGATCGATAGCACGACATTTACTGTACCTATTGCTCTTATTGTTATCAATGTAACTCATATTATTAACCATATTATGCAGATATGATCGATAGAACTACAATTAGTATACTCATTACTCTCATTATTATCAATCTAACTCATATCATTAGCCATATTATGCTTATATGATCGATCGAACGACAATGACTATACTCACTTCTCTTATTATTATCAATCTTACTCATATTATTAGCCATATTATGCTTATATGATCGATCGAACGACAATGACTATACTCACTTCTCTTATTATTATCAATCTAACTCATATTATTAACCATATTATACTAATATGATCGATAGAACGACAATTACTATACCTATTACACTCACTCTTATCAATCTAACTCGTATTATTAACCACATTATGCAAATATGATCGATAGAACGACAATTACTATACTCATTACTCTTATTATTATCAATCTAACTCATATTATTAGCCATATTATGCTTATATGATCGATAGAACGACAATTACTAGACTCATTACTCTTATTTTTATCAATCTAACTCATATTGTTAGCCATATTATGCTTATATGATCGATCGAACGACAATGACTATACTCACTTCTCTTATTGTTATCAATCTAACTCATATTATTAGCCATATTATGCTTATATGATCGATAGAAAGACAATTACTATACTTATTACACTCACTGTTATCAATCTAACTCATATTATTAACCACATTATGCAAATATGATCGATAGAACGACAATTACTATACTCATTCCTCTTATTATTATCAGCCTAACTCATATTATAAGCCATATTATGGTAATATGATCGATAGAACGACGATTACTATACTTATTACACTCACTATTATCTATCTAACTCATATTATTAACCATATTATGCAGATATGATCGATAGAAAGACAATTACTATACTCATTTCTCTCATTATTATCAACCTAACTCATATTATTAGCCATATTATGCTTATATGATCGACAGAACGACAATTACTATACTTATTACACTCACTGTTATCAATCTAACTCATATTATTGAACATATTATGCAAATATGACCGATAGAACGACAATTACTATACTCATTACTCTTATTATTATCAGTCTAGCTCATATTATTAACCATATTATGCTAATATGATCGATAGAACGACAATTACTGTACTTATTACACTCACTATTATCAATCTAACTCATATTATTAACCATATTATGCTAATATGATCGATAGAACGACAATTACTATACTTATTACACTCACTATTATCAATCTAACTCATATTATTATCCATATTATGCAGATATGATCGATAGCACGACATTTGCGGTACTTATTGCTCTTATTGTTATCAATCTAACTCATATTATTAACCATATTATGCAGATATGATCGATAGAACTACAATTAGTATACTCATTACTCTTATTATTATCAATCTAACTCATATTATTAGCCGTATTATGCTTATATGATCGGTAGAACGATAATTACTATACCTATTCCTCTTATTATTATCAATCTAACTCATATCATTAGCCATATTATGCTTATATGATCGATCGAACGACAATGACTATACTCACTTCTCTTATTGTTATCAATCTAACTCATATTATTAGCCATATTATGCTTATATGATCGATAGAAAGACAATTACTATACTTATTACACTCACTGTTATCAATCTAACTCATATTATTAACCACATTATGCAAATATGATCGATAGAACGACAATTACTATACCCATTACTCTTATTATTATCAGCCTAACTCATATTATAAGCCATATTATGCTAATATGATCGATAGAACGACAATTACTATACTTATAACACTCACTATTATCTATCTAACTCGTATTATTAACCATATTATGCAGATATGATCGATAGAAAGACAATTACTATACTCATTTCTCTCATTATTATCAACCTAACTCATATTATTAGCCATATTATGCTTATATGATCGACAGAACGACAATTACTATACTTATTACACTCACTGTTATCAATCTAACTCATATTATTAAACATATTATGCAAATATGACCGATAGAACGACAATTACTATACTCATTACTCTTATTATTATCAGCATAACTCATATTATTAGCCATATTATGCTTATATGAACGATAGAACGACAATTACTACACTCATTACTCTTATTATTATCAATCTAGCTCATATTATTAACCATATTATGCTAATATGATCGATAGAACGACAATTACTGTACTTATTACACTCACTATTATCAATCTAACTCATATTATTAACCATATTATGCTAATATGATCGATAGAACGACAATTACTATACTTATTACACTCACCATTATCAATCTAACTCATATTATTATCCATATTATGCAGATATGATCGATAGCATGACATTTACTGTACTTATTGCTCTTATTGTTATCAATCTAACTCATATTATTAACCATATTATGCAGATATGATCGATAGAACTACAATTAGTATACTCATTACTCTTATTATTATCAATCTAACTCATATCATTAGCCATATTATGCTTATATGATCGATAGAAGGACAATGACTATACCCACTTCTCTTATTATTATCAATCTAACTCATATTATTAACCATATTATACTAATATGATCGATAGAACGACAATTACTATACTCATTACACTCACTATTATCAATCTAACTCGTATTATTAACCATATTATGCAGATATGATCGATAGCACGACATTTACTATACATATTACTCTTATTGTTAACAATCTAACTCATATTATTAACCATATTATGCAGACATGATCGATAGAACTACAATTAGTATACTCCTTACTCTTATTATTATCAATCTAACTCATATTATTAGCCATATTATGCTCATATGATCGATAGAACGACAATTACTATATTCATTTCTCTTATTATTATCAATCTTACTCATATTATTAGCCATATTATGCTTATATGATCGATAGAAAGACAATTACTATACTTATTACACTCACTGTTATCAATCTAACTCATGTTATTAACCACATTATGCAAATATGATCGATAGAACGACAATTACTATACTCATTACTCTTATTATTATCAGCCTAACTCATATTATAAGCCATATTATGCTTATATGATCGATAGAACGACAATTACTATACTTATTACTCTAACTATTATCAATCTAACTCATATTATTAGCCATTTTCTGCTTATGTGATCGATAAAACGACAATTACTATACTCATTATTCTTATTATTATCAATCTAACTCATATTATTAGCCATATTATGCTTATATGATCGATAGAACGACAATTACTATACTTATTACTCTCATTACTATCAATCTAACTCATATTATTAGCCATATTAAGCTTATGTGATCGATAAAACGACAATTACTATACTCATTACTCTTATTATTATCAATCTAACTCATATTATTAGCCGTATTATGCTTATATGATCGGTAGAACGATAATTACTATACCTATTACTCTTATTATTATCAATCTAACTCATATCATTAACCATATTATGCAGATATGATCGATAGAACTACAATTAGTATACTCATTACTCTTATTAATATCAATCTAACTCATATTATTAGCCATATTATGCTTATGTGATCGATAAAACGACAATTACTATACTCATTACTCTTATTATTATCAATCTAACTCATATTATTAGCCATATTATGCTTATATGATCGACAGAACGACAATTACTAGACTCATTACTCTTATTATTATCAATCTAACTCATATTGTTAGCCATATTATGCTCATATGATCGATAGGACGACAATTACTATACTTATTACTCTTATTATTATCAATCTAACTCATCTTATTAGCCGTATTATGCTTATATGATCGGTAGAACGATAATTACTGTACCTATTACTCTTATTATTATCAATCTAACTCATATTATTAGCCATATTATGCTTATATGATCGACAGAACGACAATTACTAGACTCATGACTCTTATTATTATCAATCCAACTTATATTGCTGGCCATGTTATGCTTATATGATCGGTAGAACGACAATTACTATACTTATCACTATTATTATTATCAATCTAACTCATATTATTAGCCATATTATACTTATATGATAGATGGACCTAAAATTACTATACTTATTACTCTTATTATTATCAATCTAACTTATATTATTAGCTATATTATGCTTCCATGGTCGATAGAACGACAATTACTATACTTATTACTCTTATTATTATCAATCTAACTCATATTGTTGGCCATATTATGCTTCTATGATCGATAGATCGACAATGACTATACTTATTACTCTTATTATTATCAATCTAACTCATATTATTAGCCATATTATGCTTATATGATCGATAGAACGACAATTACTATACTTATTACTCTCACTATTATCAATCTAACTCATATTATTAGCCATATTATGCTTATGTGATCGATAAAACGACAATTACTATACTCATTACTGTTATTATTATCAATCTAACTCATATTATTAGCCATATTATGCTTATATGATCGACAGAACGACAATTACTAGACTCATTACTCTTATTTTTATCAATCTAACTCATATTGTTAGCCATATTATGCTTATATGATCGATAGGACGACAATTACTATACTTATTACTCTTATTATTATCAATCTAACTCATATTATTATCCATATTATGCAGATATGATCGATAGCACGACATTTGCTGTACTTATTGCTCTTATTGTTATCAATCTAACTCATATTATTAACCATATTATGCAGATATGATCGATAGAACTACAATTAGTATACTCATTACTCTTATTATTATCAATCTAACTCATATTATTAGCCGTATTATGCTTATATGATCGGTAGAACGATAATTACTATACCTATTCCTCTTATTATTATCAATCTAACTCATATCATTAGCCATATTATGCTTATATGATCGATCGAACGACAATGACTATACTCACTTCTCTTATTATTATCAATCTAACTCATATTATTAGCCGTATTATGCTTATATGATCGGTAGAACGATAATTACTATACCTATTCCTCTTATTATTATCAATCTAACTCATATCATTAGCCATATTATGCTTATATGATCGATCGAACGACAATGACTATACTCACTTCTCTTATTGTTATCAATCTAACTCATATTATTAGCCATATTATGCTTATATGATCGATAGAAAGACAATTACTATACTTATTACACTCACTGTTATCAATCTAACTCATATTATTAAACATATTATGCAAATATGACCGATAGAACGACAATTACTATACTCATTATACTCTTATTATTATCAGCATAACTCATATTATTAGCCATATTATGCTAATATGATCGATAGAACGACAATTACTGTACTTATTACACTCACTATTATCAATCTAACACATATTATTATCCATATTATGCAGATATGATCGATAGCACGACATTTACTGTACTTATTGCTCTTACTGTTATCAATCTAACTCATATTATTAACCATATTATGCAGATATGATCGATAGAACTACAATTAGTATACTCATTACTCTTATTATTATCAATCTAACTCATATCATTAGCCATATTATGCTTATATGATCGATCGAACGACAATGACTATACTCACTTCTCTTATTATTATCAATGTTACTCATATTATTAGCCATATTATGCTTATATGATCGATCGAACGACAATGACTATACTCACTTCTCGTATTATTATCAATCTAACTCATATTATTAACCATATTATACTAATATGATCGATAGAACGACAATTACTATACCTATTACACTCACTATTATCAATCTAACTCATATTATTAACCATATTATGCTTATATGATCGATAGAAAGACAATTACTATACTTATTACACTCACTGTTATCAATCTAACTCATATTATTAACCACATTATGCAAATATGATCGATAGAACGACAATTACTATACTCATTACTCTTATTATTATCAGCCTAACTCATATTATATGCCATATTATGCTAATATGATCGATAGAACGACAATTACTATACTTATTACACTCACTATTATCTATCTAACTCATATTATTAAACATATTATGCATATATGACCGATAGAACGACAATTACTATACTCATTACTCTTATTATTATCAGCATAACTCATATTATTAGCCATATTATGCTTATATGAACGATAGAACGACAATTACTATACTCATTACTCTTATTATTATCAATCTAGCTCATATTATGAACCATATTATGCTAATATGATCGATAGAACGACAATTACTGTACTTATTACACTCACTATTATCAATCCAACTCATATTATTAACCATATTATGCTAATATGATCGATAGAACGACAATTACTATACTTATTACACTCACTATTATCAATCTAACTCATATTATTATCCATATTCTGCAGATATGATCGATAGCACGACATTTACTGTACCTATTGCTCTTATTGTTATCAATCTAACTCATATTATTAACCATATTATGCAGATATGATCGATAGAACTACAATTAGTATACTCATTACTCTCATTATTATCAATCTAACTCATATCATTAGCCATATTATGCTTATATGATCGATCGAACGACAATGACTATACTCACTTCTCTTATTATTATCAATCTTACTCATATTATTAGCCATATTATGCTTATATGATCGATCGAACGACAATGACTATACTCACTTCTCTTATTATTGTCAATCTAACTCATATTATGAACCATATTATGCTAATATGATCGATAGAACGACAATTACTGTACTTATTACACTCACTATTATCAATCCAACTCATATTATTAACCATATTATGCTAATATGATCGATAGAACGACAATTACTATACTTATTACACTCACTATTATCAATCTAACTCATATTATTATCCATATTATGCAGATATGATCGATAGCACGACATTTACTGTACCTATTGCTCTTATTGTTATCAATCTAACTCATATTATTAACCATATTATGCAGATATGATCGATAGAACTACAATTAGTATACTCATTACTCTCATTATTATCAATCTAACTCATATCATTAGCCATATTATGCTTATATGATCGATCGAACGACAATGACTATACTCACTTCTCTTATTATTATCAATCTTACTCATATTATTAGCCATATTATGCTTATATGATCGATAGAACGACAATTACTAGACTCATTACTCTTATTTTTATCAATCTAACTCATATTGTTAGCCATATTATGCTTATATGATCGATCGAACGACAATGACTATACTCACTTCTCTTATTGTTATCAATCTAACTCATATTATTAGCCATATTATGCTTATATGATCGATAGAAAGACAATTACTATACTTATTACACTCACTGTTATCAATCTAACTCATATTATTAACCACATTATGCAAATATGATCGATAGAACGACAATTACTATACTCATTCCTCTTATTATTATCAGCCTAACTCATATTATAAGCCATATTATGCTAATATGATCGATAGAACGACAATTACTATACTTATTACACTCACTGTTATCTATCTAACTCATATTATTAACCATATTATGCAGATATGATCGATAGAAAGACAATTACTATACTCATTTCTCTCATTATTATCAACCTAACTCATATTATTAGCCATATTATGCTTATATGATCGACAGAACGACAATTACTATACTTATTACACTCACTGTTATCAATCTAACTCATATTATTGAACATATTATGCAAATATGACCGATAGAACGACAATTACTATACTCATTACTCTTATTATTATCAGTCTAGCTCATATTATTAACCATATTATGCTAATATGATCGATAGAACGACAATTACTGTACTTATTACACTCACTATTATCAATCTAACTCATATTATTAACCATATTATGCTAATATGATCGATAGAACGACAATTACTATACTTATTACACTCACTATTATCAATCTAACTCATATTATTATCCATATTATGCAGATATGATCGATAGCACGACATTTGCGGTACTTATTGCTCTTATTGTTATCAATCTAACTCATATTATTAACCATATTATGCAGATATGATCGATAGAACTACAATTAGTATACTCATTACTCTTATTATTATCAATCTAACTCATATTATTAGCCGTATTATGCTTATATGATCGGTAGAACGATAATTACTATACCTATTCCTCTTATTATTATCAATCTAACTCATATCATTAGCCATATTATGCTTATATGATCGATCGAACGACAATGACTATACTCACTTCTCTTATTGTTATCAATCTAACTCATATTATTAGCCATATTATGCTTATATGATCGATAGAAAGACAATTACTATACTTATTACACTCACTGTTATCAATCTAACTCATATTATTAACCACATTATGCAAATATGATCGATAGAACGACAATTACTATACTTATAACACTCACTATTATCTATCTAACTCGTATTATTAACCATATTATGCAGATATGATCGATAGAAAGACAATTACTATACTCATTTCTCTCATTATTATCAACCTAACTCATATTATTAGCCATATTATGCTTATATGATCGACAGAACGACAATTACTATACTTATTACACTCACTGTTATCAATCTAACTCATATTATTAAACATATTATGCAAATATGACCGATAGAACGACAATTACTATACTCATTACTCTTATTATTATCAGCATAACTCATATTATTAGCCATATTATGCTTATATGAACGATAGAACGACAATTACTACACTCATTACTCTTATTATTATCAATCTAGCTCATATTATTAACCATATTATGCTAATATGATCGATAGAACGACAATTACTGTACTTATTACACTCACTATTATCAATCTAACTCATATTATTAACCATATTATGCTAATATGATCGATAGAACGACAATTACTATACTTATTACACTCACCATTATCAATCTAACTCATATTATTATCCATATTATGCAGATATGATCGATAGCATGACATTTACTGTACTTATTGCTCTTATTGTTATCAATCTAACTCATATTATTAACCATATTATGCAGATATGATCGATAGAACTACAATTAGTATACTCATTTCTCTTATTATTATCAATCTAACTCATATCATTAGCCATATTATGCTTATATGATCGATAGAAGGACAATGACTATACCCACTTCTCTTATTATTATCAATCTTACTCATATTATTAGCCATATTATGCTTATATGATCGATCGAACGACAATGACTATACTCACTTCTCTTATTATTATCAATCTAACTCATATTATTAACCATATTATACTAATATGATCGATAGAACGACAATTACTATACTCATTACACTCACTATTATCAATCTAACTCGTATTATTAACCATATTATGCAGATATGATCGATAGCACGACATTTACTATACATATTACTCTTATTGTTAACAATCTAACTCATATTATTAACCATATTATGCAGACATGATCGATAGAACTACAATTAGTATACTCCTTACTCTTATTATTATCAATCTAACTCATATTATTAGCCATATTATGCTCATATGATCGATAGAACGACAATTACTATATTCATTTCTCTTATTATTATCAATCTTACTCATATTATTAGCCATATTATGCTTATATGATCGATAGAAAGACAATTACTATACTTATTACACTCACTGTTATCAATCTAACTCATGTTATTAACCACATTATGCAAATATGATCGATAGAACGACAATTACTATACTCATTACTCTTATTATTATCAGCCTAACTCATATTATAAGCCATATTATGCTTATATGATCGATAGAACGACAATTACTATACTTATTACTCTAACTATTATCAATCTAACTCATATTATTAGCCATTTTCTGCTTATGTGATCGATAAAACGACAATTACTATACTCATTATTCTTATTATTATCAATCTAACTCATATTATTAGCCATATTATGCTTATATGATCGATAGAACGACAATTACTATACTTATTACTCTCATTACTATCAATCTAACTCATATTATTAGCCATATTAAGCTTATGTGATCGATAAAACGACAATTACTATACTCATTACTCTTATTATTATCAATCTAACTCATATTATTAGCCGTATTATGCTTATATGATCGGTAGAACGATAATTACTATACCTATTACTCTTATTATTATCAATCTAACTCATATCATTAACCATATTATGCAGATATGATCGATAGAACTACAATTAGTATACTCATTACTCTTATTAATATCAATCTAACTCATATTATTAGCCATATTATGCTTATGTGATCGATAAAACGACAATTACTATACTCACTACTCTTATTATTATCAATCTAACTCATATTATTAGCCATATTATGCTTATATGATCGACAGAACGACAATTACTAGACTCATTACTCTTATTATTATCAATCTAACTCATATTGTTAGCCATATTATGCTCATATGATCGATAGGACGACAATTACTATACTTATTACTCTTATTATTATCAATCTAACTCATCTTATTAGCCGTATTATGCTTATATGATCGGTAGAACGATAATTACTGTACCTATTACTCTTATTATTATCAATCTAACTCATATTATTAGCCATATTATGCTTATATGATCGACAGAACGACAATTACTAGACTCATGACTCTTATTATTATCAATCCAACTTATATTGCTGGCCATGTTATGCTTATATGATCGGTAGAACGACAATTACTATACTTATCACTATTATTATTATCAATCTAACTCATATTATTAGCCATATTATACTTATATGATAGATGGACCTAAAATTACTATACTTATTACTCTTATTATTATCAATCTAACTTATATTATTAGCTATATTATGCTTCCATGGTCGATAGAACGACAATTACTATACTTATTACTCTTATTATTATCAATCTAACTCATATTGTTGGCCATATTATGCTTCTATGATCGATAGATCGACAATGACTATACTTATTACTCTTATTATTATCAATCTAACTCATATTATTAGCCATATTATGCTTATATGATCGATAGAACGACAATTACTATACTTATTACTCTCACTATTATCAATCTAACTCATATTATTAGCCATATTATGCTTATGTGATCGATAAAACGACAATTACTATACTCATTACTGTTATTATTATCAATCTAACTCATATTATTAGCCATATTATGCTTATATGATCGACAGAACGACAATTACTAGACTCATTACTCTTATTTTTATCAATCTAACTCATATTGTTAGCCATATTATGCTTATATGATCGATAGGACGACAATTACTATACTTATTACTCTTATTATTATCAATCTAACTCATATTATTATCCATATTATGCAGATATGATCGATAGCACGACATTTGCTGTACTTATTGCTCTTATTGTTATCAATCTAACTCATATTATTAACCATATTATGCAGATATGATCGATAGAACTACAATTAGTATACTCATTACTCTTATTATTATCAATCTAACTCATATTATTAGCCGTATTATGCTTATATGATCGGTAGAACGATAATTACTATACCTATTCCTCTTATTATTATCAATCTAACTCATATCATTAGCCATATTATGCTTATATGATCGATCGAACGACAATGACTATACTCACTTCTCTTATTATTATCAATCTAACTCATATTATTAGCCGTATTATGCTTATATGATCGGTAGAACGATAATTACTATACCTATTCCTCTTATTATTATCAATCTAACTCATATCATTAGCCATATTATGCTTATATGATCGATCGAACGACAATGACTATACTCACTTCTCTTATTGTTATCAATCTAACTCATATTATTAGCCATATTATGCTTATATGATCGATAGAAAGACAATTACTATACTTATTACACTCACTGTTATCAATCTAACTCATATTATTAACCACATTATGCAAATATGATCGATAGAACGACAATTACTATACTCATTACTCTTATTATTACCAGCCTAACTCATATTATAAGCCATATTATGCTAATATGATCGATAGAACGACAATTACTATACTTATTACACTCACTATTATCTATCTAACTCATATTATTAACCATATTATGCAGATATGATCGATAGAAAGACAATTACTATACTCATTTCTCTCATTATTATCAACCTAACTCATATTATTAGCCATATTATGCTTATATGATCGACAGAACGACAATTACTATACTTATTACACTCACTGTTATCAATCTAACTCATATTATTGAACATATTATGCAAATATGACCGATAGAACGACAATTACTATACTCATTACTCTTATTATTATCAGTCTAGCTCATATTATTAACCATATTATGCTAATATGATCGATAGAACGACAATTACTGTACTTATTACGCTCACTATTATCAATCTAACTCATATTATTAACCATATTATGCTAATATGATCGATAGAACGACAATTACTATACTTATTACACTCACTATTATCAATCTAACTCATATTATTATCCATATTATGCAGATATGATCGATAGCACGACATTTACTGTACCTATTGCTCTTATTGTTATCAATGTAACTCATATTATTAACCATATTATGCAGATATGATCGATAGAACTACAATTAGTATACTCATTACTCTCATTATTATCAATCTAACTCATATCATTAGCCATATTATGCTTATATGATCGATCGAACGACAATGACTATACTCACTTCTCTTATTATTATCAATCTTACTCATATTATTAGCCATATTATGCTTATATGATCGATCGAACGACAATGACTATACTCACTTCTCTTATTATTATCAATCTAACTCATATTATTAACCATATTATACTAATATGATCGATAGAACGACAATTACTATACCTATTACACTCACTCTTATCAATCTAACTCGTATTATTAACCACATTATGCAAATATGATCGATAGAACGACAATTACTATACTCATTACTCTTATTATTATCAATCTAACTCATATTATTAGCCATATTATGCTTATATGATCGATAGAACGACAATTACTAGACTCATTACTCTTATTTTTATCAATCTAACTCATATTGTTAGCCATATTATGCTTATATGATCGATCGAACGACAATGACTATACTCACTTCTCTTATTGTTATCAATCTAACTCATATTATTAGCCATATTATGCTTATATGATCGATAGAAAGACAATTACTATACTTATTACACTCACTGTTATCAATCTAACTCATATTATTAACCACATTATGCAAATATGATCGATAGAACGACAATTACTATACTCATTCCTCTTATTATTATCAGCCTAACTCATATTATAAGCCATATTATGGTAATATGATCGATAGAACGACGATTACTATACTTATTACACTCACTATTATCTATCTAACTCATATTATTAACCATATTATGCAGATATGATCGATAGAAAGACAATTACTATACTCATTTCTCTCATTATTATCAACCTAACTCATATTATTAGCCATATTATGCTTATATGATCGACAGAACGACAATTACTATACTTATTACACTCACTGTTATCAATCTAACTCATATTATTAAACATATTATGCAAATATGACCGATAGAACGACAATTACTATACTCATTACTCTTATTATTATCAGCATAACTCATATTATTAGCCATATTATGCTTATATGAACGATAGAACGACAATTACTACACTCATTACTCTTATTATTATCAATCTAACTCATATCATTAGCCATATTATGCTTATATGATCGATAGAAGGACAATGACTATACCCACTTCTCTTATTATTATCAATCTAACTCATATTATTAACCATATTATACTAATATGATCGATAGAACGACAATTACTATACTCATTACACTCACTATTATCAATCTAACTCGTATTATTAACCATATTATGCAGATATGATCGATAGCACGACATTTACTATACATATTACTCTTATTGTTAACAATCTAACTCATATTATTAACCATATTATGCAGACATGATCGATAGAACTACAATTAGTATACTCCTTACTCTTATTATTATCAATCTAACTCATATTATTAGCCATATTATGCTCATATGATCGATAGAACGACAATTACTATATTCATTTCTCTTATTATTATCAATCTTACTCATATTATTAGCCATATTATGCTTATATGATCGATAGAAAGACAATTACTATACTTATTACACTCACTGTTATCAATCTAACTCATGTTATTAACCACATTATGCAAATATGATCGATAGAACGACAATTACTATACTCATTACTCTTATTATTATCAGCCTAACTCATATTATAAGCCATATTATGCTTATATGATCGATAGAACGACAATTACTATACTTATTACTCTAACTATTATCAATCTAACTCATATTATTAGCCATTTTCTGCTTATGTGATCGATAAAACGACAATTACTATACTCATTATTCTTATTATTATCAATCTAACTCATATTATTAGCCATATTATGCTTATATGATCGATAGAACGACAATTACTATACTTATTACTCTCATTACTATCAATCTAACTCATATTATTAGCCATATTAAGCTTATGTGATCGATAAAACGACAATTACTATACTCATTACTCTTATTATTATCAATCTAACTCATATTATTAGCCGTATTATGCTTATATGATCGGTAGAACGATAATTACTATACCTATTACTCTTATTATTATCAATCTAACTCATATCATTAACCATATTATGCAGATATGATCGATAGAACTACAATTAGTATACTCATTACTCTTATTAATATCAATCTAACTCATATTATTAGCCATATTATGCTTATGTGATCGATAAAACGACAATTACTATACTCATTACTCTTATTATTATCAATCTAACTCATATTATTAGCCATATTATGCTTATATGATCGACAGAACGACAATTACTAGACTCATTACTCTTATTATTATCAATCTAACTCATATTGTTAGCCATATTATGCTCATATGATCGATAGGACGACAATTACTATACTTATTACTCTTATTATTATCAATCTAACTCATCTTATTAGCCGTATTATGCTTATATGATCGGTAGAACGATAATTACTGTACCTATTACTCTTATTATTATCAATCTAACTCATATTATTAGCCATATTATGCTTATATGATCGACAGAACGACAATTACTAGACTCATGACTCTTATTATTATCAATCCAACTTATATTGCTGGCCATGTTATGCTTATATGATCGGTAGAACGACAATTACTATACTTATCACTATTATTATTATCAATCTAACTCATATTATTAGCCATATTATACTTATATGATAGATGGACCTAAAATTACTATACTTATTACTCTTATTATTATCAATCTAACTTATATTATTAGCTATATTATGCTTCCATGGTCGATAGAACGACAATTACTATACTTATTACTCTTATTATTATCAATCTAACTCATATTGTTGGCCATATTATGCTTCTATGATCGATAGATCGACAATGACTATACTTATTACTCTTATTATTATCAATCTAACTCATATTATTAGCCATATTATGCTTATATGATCGATAGAACGACAATTACTATACTTATTACTCTCACTATTATCAATCTAACTCATATTATTAGCCATATTATGCTTATGTGATCGATAAAACGACAATTACTATACTCATTACTGTTATTATTATCAATCTAACTCATATTATTAGCCATATTATGCTTATATGATCGACAGAACGACAATTACTAGACTCATTACTCTTATTTTTATCAATCTAACTCATATTGTTAGCCATATTATGCTTATATGATCGATAGGACGACAATTACTATACTTATTACTCTTATTATTATCAATCTAACTCATATTATTATCCATATTATGCAGATATGATCGATAGCACGACATTTGCTGTACTTATTGCTCTTATTGTTATCAATCTAACTCATATTATTAACCATATTATGCAGATATGATCGATAGAACTACAATTAGTATACTCATTACTCTTATTATTATCAATCTAACTCATATTATTAGCCGTATTATGCTTATATGATCGGTAGAACGATAATTACTATACCTATTCCTCTTATTATTATCAATCTAACTCATATCATTAGCCATATTATGCTTATATGATCGATCGAACGACAATGACTATACTCACTTCTCTTATTATTATCAATCTAACTCATATTATTAGCCGTATTATGCTTATATGATCGGTAGAACGATAATTACTATACCTATTCCTCTTATTATTATCAATCTAACTCATATCATTAGCCATATTATGCTTATATGATCGATCGAACGACAATGACTATACTCACTTCTCTTATTGTTATCAATCTAACTCATATTATTAGCCATATTATGCTTATATGATCGATAGAAAGACAATTACTATACTTATTACACTCACTGTTATCAATCTAACTCATATTATTAAACATATTATGCAAATATGACCGATAGAACGACAATTACTATACTCATTATACTCTTATTATTATCAGCATAACTCATATTATTAGCCATATTATGCTAATATGATCGATAGAACGACAATTACTGTACTTATTACACTCACTATTATCAATCTAACTCATATTATTAACCATATTATGCTGATATGATCGATAGAACGACAATTACTATACTTATTACACTCACTATTATCAATCTAACACATATTATTATCCATATTATGCAGATATGATCGATAGCACGACATTTACTGTACTTATTGCTCTTACTGTTATCAATCTAACTCATATTATTAACCATATTATGCAGATATGATCGATAGAACTACAATTAGTATACTCATTACTCTTATTATTATCAATCTAACTCATATCATTAGCCATATTATGCTTATATGATCGATCGAACGACAATGACTATACTCACTTCTCTTATTATTATCAATGTTACTCATATTATTAGCCATATTATGCTTATATGATCGATCGAACGACAATGACTATACTCACTTCTCGTATTATTATCAATCTAACTCATATTATTAACCATATTATACTAATATGATCGATAGAACGACAATTACTATACCTATTACACTCACTATTATCAATCTAACTCATATTATTAACCATATTATGCTTATATGATCGATAGAAAGACAATTACTATACTTATTACACTCACTGTTATCAATCTAACTCATATTATTAACCACATTATGCAAATATGATCGATAGAACGACAATTACTATACTCATTACCCTTATTATTATCAGCCTAACTCATATTATATGCCATATTATGCTAATATGATCGATAGAACGACAATTACTATACTTATTACACTCACTATTATCTATCTAACTCATATTATTAAACATATTATGCATATATGACCGATAGAACGACAATTACTATACTCATTACTCTTATTATTATCAGCATAACTCATATTATTAGCCATATTATGCTTATATGAACGATAGAACGACAATTACTATACTCATTACTCTTATTATTATCAATCTAGCTCATATTATGAACCATATTATGCTAATATGATCGATAGAACGACAATTACTGTACTTATTACACTCACTATTATCAATCCAACTCATATTATTAACCATATTATGCTAATATGATCGATAGAACGACAATTACTATACTTATTACACTCACTATTATCAATCTAACTCATATTATTATCCATATTATGCAGATATGATCGATAGCACGACATTTACTGTACCTATTGCTCTTATTGTTATCAATCTAACTCATATTATTAACCATATTATGCAGATATGATCGATAGAACTACAATTAGTATACTCATTACTCTCATTATTATCAATCTAACTCATATCATTAGCCATATTATGCTTATATGATCGATCGAACGACAATGACTATACTCACTTCTCTTATTATTATCAATCTTACTCATATTATTAGCCATATTATGCTTATATGATCGATCGAACGACAATGACTATACTCACTTCTCTTATTATTGTCAATCTAACTCATATTATTAACCATATTATACTAATATGATCGATAGAACGACAATTACTATACCTATTACACTCACTCTTATCAATCTAACTCGTATTATTAACCACATTATGCAAATATGATCGATAGAACGACAATTACTATACTCATTACTCTTATTATTATCAATCTAACTCATATTATTAGCCATATTATGCTTATATGATCGATAGAACGACAATTACTAGACTCATTACTCTTATTTTTATCAATCTAACTCATATTGTTAGCCATATTATGCTTATATGATCGATCGAACGACAATGACTATACTCACTTCTCTTATTGTTATCAATCTAACTCATATTATTAGCCATATTATGCTTATATGATCGATAGAAAGACAATTACTATACTTATTACACTCACTGTTATCAATCTAACTCATATTATTAACCACATTATGCAAATATGATCGATAGAACGACAATTACTATACTCATTCCTCTTATTATTATCAGCCTAACTCATATTATAAGCCATATTATGCTAATATGATCGATAGAACGACAATTACTATACTTATTACACTCACTGTTATCTATCTAACTCATATTATTAACCATATTATGCAGATATGATCGATAGAAAGACAATTACTATACTCATTTCTCTCATTATTATCAACCTAACTCATATTATTAGCCATATTATGCTTATATGATCGACAGAACGACAATTACTATACTTATTACACTCACTGTTATCAATCTAACTCATATTATTGAACATATTATGCAAATATGACCGATAGAACGACAATTACTATACTCATTACTCTTATTATTATCAGTCTAGCTCATATTATTAACCATATTATGCTAATATGATCGATAGAACGACAATTACTGTACTTATTACACTCACTATTATCAATCTAACTCATATTATTAACCATATTATGCTAATATGATCGATAGAACGACAATTACTATACTTATTACACTCACTATTATCAATCTAACTCATATTATTATCCATATTATGCAGATATGATCGATAGCACGACATTTGCGGTACTTATTGCTCTTATTGTTATCAATCTAACTCATATTATTAACCATATTATGCAGATATGATCGATAGAACTACAATTAGTATACTCATTACTCTTATTATTATCAATCTAACTCATATTATTAGCCGTATTATGCTTATATGATCGGTAGAACGATAATTACTATACCTATTCCTCTTATTATTATCAATCTAACTCATATCATTAGCCATATTATGCTTATATGATCGATCGAACGACAATGACTATACTCACTTCTCTTATTGTTATCAATCTAACTCATGTTATTAGCCATATTATGCTTATATGATCGATAGAAAGACAATTACTATACTTATTACACTCACTGTTATCAATCTAACTCATATTATTAACCACATTATGCAAATATGATCGATAGAACGACAATTACTATACCCATTACTCTTATTATTATCAGCCTAACTCATATTATAAGCCATATTATGCTAATATGATCGATAGAACGACAATTACTATACTTATAACACTCACTATTATCTATCTAACTCGTATTATTAACCATATTATGCAGATATGATCGATAGAAAGACAATTACTATACTCATTTCTCTCATTATTATCAACCTAACTCATATTATTAGCCATATTATGCTTATATGATCGACAGAACGACAATTACTATACTTATTACACTCACTGTTATCAATCTAACTCATATTATTAAACATATTATGCAAATATGACCGATAGAACGACAATTACTATACTCATTACTCTTATTATTATCAGCATAACTCATATTATTAGCCATATTATGCTTATATGAACGATAGAACGACAATTACTACACTCATTACTCTTATTATTATCAATCTAGCTCATATTATTAACCATATTATGCTAATATGATCGATAGAACGACAATTACTGTACTTATTACACTCACTATTATCAATCTAACTCATATTATTAACCATATTATGCTAATATGATCGATAGAACGACAATTACTATACTTATTACACTCACCATTATCAATCTAACTCATATTATTATCCATATTATGCAGATATGATCGATAGCATGACATTTACTGTACTTATTGCTCTTATTGTTATCAATCTAACTCATATTATTAACCATATTATGCAGATATGATCGATAGAACTACAATTAGTATACTCATTACTCTTATTATTATCAATCTAACTCATATCATTAGCCATATTATGCTTATATGATCGATAGAAGGACAATGACTATACCCACTTCTCTTATTATTATCAATCTTACTCATATTATTAGCCATATTATGCTTATATGATCGATCGAACGACAATGACTATACTCACTTCTCTTATTATTATCAATCTAACTCATATTATTAACCATATTATACTAATATGATCGATAGAACGACAATTACTATACTCATTACACTCACTATTATCAATCTAACTCGTATTATTAACCATATTATGCAGATATGATCGATAGCACGACATTTACTATACATATTACTCTTATTGTTAACAATCTAACTCATATTATTAACCATATTATGCAGACATGATCGATAGAACTACAATTAGTATACTCCTTACTCTTATTATTATCAATCTAACTCATATTATTAGCCATATTATGCTCATATGATCGATAGAACGACAATTACTATACTTATTACACTCACTGTTATCAATCTAACTCATGTTATTAACCACATTATGCAAATATGATCGATAGAACGACAATTACTATACTCATTACTCTTATTATTATCAGCCTAACTCATATTATAAGCCATATTATGCTTATATGATCGATAGAACGACAATTACTATACTTATTACTCTAACTATTATCAATCTAACTCATATTATTAGCCATTTTCTGCTTATGTGATCGATAAAACGACAATTACTATACTCATTATTCTTATTATTATCAATCTAACTCATATTATTAGCCATATTATGCTTATATGATCGATAGAACGACAATTACTATACTTATTACTCTCATTACTATCAATCTAACTCATATTATTAGCCATATTAAGCTTATGTGATCGATAAAACGACAATTACTATACTCATTACTCTTATTATTATCAATCTAACTCATATTATTAGCCGTATTATGCTTATATGATCGGTAGAACGATAATTACTATACCTATTACTCTTATTATTATCAATCTAACTCATATCATTAACCATATTATGCAGATATGATCGATAGAACTACAATTAGTATACTCATTACTCTTATTAATATCAATCTAACTCATATTATTAGCCATATTATGCTTATGTGATCGATAAAACGACAATTACTATACTCATTACTCTTATTATTATCAATCTAACTCATATTATTAGCCATATTATGCTTATATGATCGACAGAACGACAATTACTAGACTCATTACTCTTATTATTATCAATCTAACTCATATTGTTAGCCATATTATGCTCATATGATCGATAGGACGACAATTACTATACTTATTACTCTTATTATTATCAATCTAACTCATATTATTATCCATATTATGCAGATATGATCGATAGCACGACATTTGCTGTACTTATTGCTCTTATTGTTATCAATCTAACTCATATTATTAACCATATTATGCAGATATGATCGATAGAACTACAATTAGTATACTCATTACTGTTATTATTATCAATCTAACTCATATTATTAGCCGTATTATGCTTATATGATCGGTAGAACGATAATTACTATACCTATTCCTCTTATTATTATCAATCTAACTCATATCATTAGCCATATTATGCTTATATGATCGATCGAACGACAATGACTATACTCACTTCTCTTATTATTATCAATCTAACTCATATTATTAGCCGTATTATGCTTATATGATCGGTAGAACGATAATTACTATACCTATTCCTCTTATTATTATCAATCTAACTCATATCATTAGCCATATTATGCTTATATGATCGATCGAACGACAATGACTATACTCACTTCTCTTATTGTTATCAATCTAACTCATATTATTAGCCATATTATGCTTATATGATCGATAGAAAGACAATTACTATACTTATTACACTCACTGTTATCAATCTAACTCATATTATTAAACATATTATGCAAATATGACCGATAGAACGACAATTACTATACTCATTATACTCTTATTATTATCAGCATAACTCATATTATTAGCCATATTATGCTAATATGATCGATAGAACGACAATTACTGTACTTATTACACTCACTATTATCAATCTAACTCATATTATTAACCATATTATGCTGATATGATCGATAGAACGACAATTACTATACTTATTACACTCACTGTTATCAATCTAACACATATTATTATCCATATTATGCAGATATGATCGATAGCACGACATTTACTGTACTTATTGCTCTTACGGTTATCAATCTAACTCATATTATTAACCATATTATGCAGATATGATCGATAGAACTACAATTAGTATACTCATTACTCTTATTATTATCAATCTAACTCATATCATTAGCCATATTATGCTTATATGATCGATCGAACGACAATGACTATACTCACTTCTCTTATTATTATCAATGTTACTCATATTATTAGCCATATTATGCTTATATGATCGATCGAACGACAATGACTATACTCACTTCTCGTATTATTATCAATCTAACTCATATTATTAACCATATTATACTAATATGATCGATAGAACGACAATTACTATACCTATTACACTCACTATTATCAATCTAACTCATATTATTAACCATATTATGCTTATATGATCGATAGAAAGACAATTACTATACTTATTACACTCACTGTTATCAATCTAACTCATATTATTAACCACATTATGCAAATATGATCGATAGAACGACAATTACTATACTCATTACTCTTATTATTATCAGCCTAACTCATATTATATGCCATATTATGCTAATATGATCGATAGAACGACAATTACTATACTTATTACACTCACTATTATCTATCTAACTCATATTATTAAACATATTATGCATATATGACCGATAGAACGACAATTACTATACTCATTACTCTTATTATTATCAGCATAACTCATATTATTAGCCATATTATGCTTATATGAACGATAGAACGACAATTACTATACTCATTACTCTTATTATTATCAATCTAGCTCATATTATGAACCATATTATGCTAATATGATCGATAGAACGACAATTACTGTACTTATTACACTCACTATTATCAATCCAACTCATATTATTAACCATATTATGCTAATATGATCGATAGAACGACAATTACTATACTTATTACACTCACTATTATCAATCTAACTCATATTATTATCCATATTATGCAGATATGATCGATAGCACGACATTTACTGTACCTATTGCTCTTATTGTTATCAATCTAACTCATATTATTAACCATATTATGCAGATATGATCGATAGAACTACAATTAGTATACTCATTACTCTCATTATTATCAATCTAACTCATATCATTAGCCATATTATGCTTATATGATCGATCGAACGACAATGACTATACTCACTTCTCTTATTATTATCAATCTTACTCATATTATTAGCCATATTATGCTTATATGATCGATCGAACGACAATGACTATACTCACTTCTCTTATTATTGTCAATCTAACTCATATTATTAACCATATTATACTAATATGATCGATAGAACGACAATTACTATACCTATTACACTCACTCTTATCAATCTAACTCGTATTATTAACCACATTATGCAAATATGATCGATAGAACGACAATTACTATACTCATTACTCTTATTATTATCAATCTAACTCATATTATTAGCCATATTATGCTTATATGATCGATAGAACGACAATTACTAGACTCATTACTCTTATTTTTATCAATCTAACTCATATTGTTAGCCATATTATGCTTATATGATCGATCGAACGACAATGACTATACTCACTTCTCTTATTGTTATCAATCTAACTCATATTATTAGCCATATTATGCTTATATGATCGATAGAAAGACAATTACTATACTTATTACACTCACTGTTATCAATCTAACTCATATTATTAACCACATTATGCAAATATGATCGATAGAACGACAATTACTATACTCATTCCTCTTATTATTATCAGCCTAACTCATATTATAAGCCATATTATGCTAATATGATCGATAGAACGACAATTACTATACTTATTACACTCACTGTTATCTATCTAACTCATATTATTAACCATATTATGCAGATATGATCGATAGAAAGACAATTACTATACTCATTTCTCTCATTATTATCAACCTAACTCATATTATTAGCCATATTATGCTTATATGATCGACAGAACGACAATTACTATACTTATTACACTCACTGTTATCAATCTAACTCATATTATTGAACATATTATGCAAATATGACCGATAGAACGACAATTACTATACTCATTACTCTTATTATTATCAGTCTAGCTCATATTATTAACCATATTATGCTAATATGATCGATAGAACGACAATTACTGTACTTATTACACTCACTATTATCAATCTAACTCATATTATTAACCATATTATGCTAATATGATCGATAGAACGACAATTACTATACTTATTACACTCACTATTATCAATCTAACTCATATTATTATCCATATTATGCAGATATGATCGATAGCACGACATTTGCGGTACTTATTGCTCTTATTGTTATCAATCTAACTCATATTATTAACCATATTATGCAGATATGATCGATAGAACTACAATTAGTATACTCATTACTCTTATTATTATCAATCTAACTCATATTATTAGCCGTATTATGCTTATATGATCGGTAGAACGATAATTACTATACCTATTCCTCTTATTATTATCAATCTAACTCATATCATTAGCCATATTATGCTTATATGATCGATCGAACGACAATGACTATACTCACTTCTCTTATTGTTATCAATCTAACTCATGTTATTAGCCATATTATGCTTATATGATCGATAGAAAGACAATTACTATACTTATTACACTCACTGTTATCAATCTAACTCATATTATTAACCACATTATGCAAATATGATCGATAGAACGACAATTACTATACCCATTACTCTTATTATTATCAGCCTAACTCATATTATAAGCCATATTATGCTAATATGATCGATAGAACGACAATTACTATACTTATAACACTCACTATTATCTATCTAACTCGTATTATTAACCATATTATGCAGATATGATCGATAGAAAGACAATTACTATACTCATTTCTCTCATTATTATCAACCTAACTCATATTATTAGCCATATTATGCTTATATGATCGACAGAACGACAATTACTATACTTATTACACTCACTGTTATCAATCTAACTCATATTATTAAACATATTATGCAAATATGACCGATAGAACGACAATTACTATACTCATTACTCTTATTATTATCAGCATAACTCATATTATTAGCCATATTATGCTTATATGAACGATAGAACGACAATTACTACACTCATTACTCTTATTATTATCAATCTAGCTCATATTATTAACCATATTATGCTAATATGATCGATAGAACGACAATTACTGTACTTATTACACTCACTATTATCAATCTAACTCATATTATTAACCATATTATGCTAATATGATCGATAGAACGACAATTACTATACTTATTACACTCACCATTATCAATCTAACTCATATTATTATCCATATTATGCAGATATGATCGATAGCATGACATTTACTGTACTTATTGCTCTTATTGTTATCAATCTAACTCATATTATTAACCATATTATGCAGATATGATCGATAGAACTACAATTAGTATACTCATTACTCTTATTATTATCAATCTAACTCATATCATTAGCCATATTATGCTTATATGATCGATAGAAGGACAATGACTATACCCACTTCTCTTATTATTATCAATCTTACTCATATTATTAGCCATATTATGCTTATATGATCGATCGAACGACAATGACTATACTCACTTCTCTTATTATTATCAATCTAACTCATATTATTAACCATATTATACTAATATGATCGATAGAACGACAATTACTATACTCATTACACTCACTATTATCAATCTAACTCGTATTATTAACCATATTATGCAGATATGATCGATAGCACGACATTTACTATACATATTACTCTTATTGTTAACAATCTAACTCATATTATTAACCATATTATGCAGACATGATCGATAGAACTACAATTAGTATACTCCTTACTCTTATTATTATCAATCTAACTCATATTATTAGCCATATTATGCTCATATGATCGATAGAACGACAATTACTATATTCATTTCTCTTATTATTATCAATCTTACTCATATTATTAGCCATATTATGCTTATATGATCGATAGAAAGACAATTACTATACTTATTACACTCACTGTTATCAATCTAACTCATGTTATTAACCACATTATGCAAATATGATCGATAGAACGACAATTACTATACTCATTACTCTTATTATTATCAGCCTAACTCATATTATAAGCCATATTATGCTTATATGATCGATAGAACGACAATTACTATACTTATTGCTCTAACTATTATCAATCTAACTCATATTATTAGCCATTTTCTGCTTATGTGATCGATAAAACGACAATTACTATACTCATTATTCTTATTATTATCAATCTAACTCATATTAT
Source organism: Megachile rotundata (assembly GCF_050947335.1). NCBI lineage: Eukaryota > Metazoa > Arthropoda > Insecta > Hymenoptera > Megachilidae > Megachile > Megachile rotundata. Next base: position 119,830 of record NW_027473649.1, read on the forward strand.
TAGCCATATTATGCTTATATGATCGATAGAACGACAATTACTATACTTATTACTCTCATTACTATCAATCTAACTCATATTATTAGCCATATTAAGCTTATGTGATCGATAAAACGACAATTACTATACTCATTACTCTTATTATTATCAATCTAACTCATATTATTAGCCGTATTATGCTTATATGATCGGTAGAACGATAATTACTATACCTATTACTCTTATTATTATCAATCTAACTCATATCATTAACCATATTATGCAGATATGATCGATAGAACTACAATTAGTATACTCATTACTCTTATTAATATCAATCTAACTCATATTATTAGCCATATTATGCTTATGTGATCGATAAAACGACAATTACTATACTCATTACTCTTATTATTATCAATCTAACTCATATTATTAGCCATATTATGCTTATATGATCGACAGAACGACAATTACTAGACTCATTACTCTTATTATTATCAATCTAACTCATATTGTTAGCCATATTATGCTCATATGATCGATAGGACGACAATTACTATACTTATTACTCTTATTATTATCAATCTAACTCATCTTATTAGCCGTATTATGCTTATATGATCGGTAGAACGATAATTACTGTACCTATTACTCTTATTATTATCAATCTAACTCATATTATTAGCCATATTATGCTTATATGATCGACAGAACGACAATTACTAGACTCATGACTCTTATTATTATCAATCCAACTTATATTGCTGGCCATGTTATGCTTATATGATCGGTAGAACGACAATTACTATACTTATCACTATTATTATTATCAATCTAACTCATATTATTAGCCATATTATACTTATATGATAGATGGACCTAAAATTACTATACTTATTACTCTTATTATTATCAATCTAACTTATATTATTAGCTATATTATGCTTCCATGGTCGATAGAACGACAATTACTATACTTATTACTCTTATTATTATCAATCTAACTCATATTGTTGGCCATATTATGCTTCTATGATCGATAGATCGACAATGACTATACTTATTACTCTTATTATTATCAATCTAACTCATATTATTAGCCATATTATGCTTATATGATCGATAGAACGACAATTACTATACTTATTACTCTCACTATTATCAATCTAACTCATATTATTAGCCATATTATGCTTATGTGATCGATAAAACGACAATTACTATACTCATTACTGTTATTATTATCAATCTAACTCATATTATTAGCCATATTATGCTTATATGATCGACAGAACGACAATTACTAGACTCATTACTCTTATTTTTATCAATCTAACTCATATTGTTAGCCATATTATGCTTATATGATCGATAGGACGACAATTACTATACTTATTACTCTTATTATTATCAATCTAACTCATATTATTATCCATATTATGCAGATATGATCGATAGCACGACATTTGCTGTACTTATTGCTCTTATTGTTATCAATCTAACTCATATTATTAACCATATTATGCAGATATGATCGATAGAACTACAATTAGTATACTCATTACTCTTATTATTATCAATCTAACTCATATTATTAGCCGTATTATGCTTATATGATCGGTAGAACGATAATTACTATACCTATTCCTCTTATTATTATCAATCTAACTCATATCATTAGCCATATTATGCTTATATGATCGATCGAACGACAATGACTATACTCACTTCTCTTATTATTATCAATCTAACTCATATTATTAGCCGTATTATGCTTATATGATCGGTAGAACGATAATTACTATACCTATTCCTCTTATTATTATCAATCTAACTCATATCATTAGCCATATTATGCTTATATGATCGATCGAACGACAATGACTATACTCACTTCTCTTATTGTTATCAATCTAACTCATATTATTAGCCATATTATGCTTATATGATCGATAGAAAGACAATTACTATACTTATTACACTCACTGTTATCAATCTAACTCATATTATTAACCACATTATGCAAATATGATCGATAGAACGACAATTACTATACTCATTACTCTTATTATTACCAGCCTAACTCATATTATAAGCCATATTATGCTAATATGATCGATAGAACGACAATTACTATACTTATTACACTCACTATTATCTATCTAACTCATATTATTAACCATATTATGCAGATATGATCGATAGAAAGACAATTACTATACTCATTTCTCTCATTATTATCAACCTAACTCATATTATTAGCCATATTATGCTTATATGATCGACAGAACGACAATTACTATACTTATTACACTCACTGTTATCAATCTAACTCATATTATTGAACATATTATGCAAATATGACCGATAGAACGACAATTACTATACTCATTACTCTTATTATTATCAGTCTAGCTCATATTATTAACCATATTATGCTAATATGATCGATAGAACGACAATTACTGTACTTATTACGCTCACTATTATCAATCTAACTCATATTATTAACCATATTATGCTAATATGATCGATAGAACGACAATTACTATACTTATTACACTCACTATTATCAATCTAACTCATATTATTATCCATATTATGCAGATATGATCGATAGCACGACATTTGCTGTACTTATTGCTCTTATTGTTATCAATCTAACTCATATTATTAACCATATTATGCAGATATGATCGATAGAACTACAATTAGTATACTCATTACTCTTATTATTATCAATCTAACTCATATTATTAGCCGTATTATGCTTATATGATCGGTAGAACGATAATTACTATACCTATTCCTCTTATTATTATCAATCTAACTCATATCATTAGCCATATTATGCTTATATGATCGATCGAACGACAATGACTATACTCACTTCTCTTATTGTTATCAATCTAACTCATATTATTAGCCATATTATGCTTATATGATCGATAGAAAGACAATTACTATACTTATTACACTCACTGTTATCAATCTAACTCATATTATTAACCACATTATGCAAATATGACCGATAGAACGACAATTACTATACTCATTACTCTTATTATTATCAGCATAACTCATATTATTAGCCATATTATGCTTATATGAACGATAGAACGACAATTACTACACTCATTACTCTTATTATTATCAATCTAGCTCATATTATTAACCATATTATGCTAATATGATCGATAGAACGACAATTACTGTACTTATTACACTCACTATTATCAATCTAACTCATATTATTAACCATATTATGCTAATATGATCGATAGAACGACAATTACTATACTTATTACACTCACCATTATCAATCTAACTCATATTATTATCCATATTATGCAGATATGATCGATAGCATGACATTTACTGTACTTATTGCTCTTATTGTTATCAATCTAACTCATATTATTAACCATATTATGCAGATATGATCGATAGAACTACAATTAGTATACTCATTACTCTTATTATTATCAATCTAACTCATATCATTAGCCATATTATGCTTATATGATCGATCGAACGACAATGACTATACTCACTTCTCTTATTATTATCAATCTTACTCATATTATTAGCCATATTATGCTTATATGATCGATCGAACGACAATGACTATACTCACTTCTCGTATTATTATCAATCTAACTCATATTATTAACCATATTATACTAATATGATCGATAGAACGACAATTACTATACCTATTACACTCACTATTATCAATCTAACTCATATTATTAACCATATTATGCAAATACGATCGATAGAACGACAATTACTATACTCATTACTCTTATTATTATCAGCCTAACTCATATTATTAGCCATATTATGCTTATGTGATCGATAGAACGACAATTACTATACTTATTACTCTTATTATTTTGAATCTAACTCATATTATTAACCATATTATGCAGATATGATCGATAGCACAACATTTACTATACTTATTACTCTTATTGTTATCAATCTAACTCATATTATTAACCATATTATGCAGATATGATCGATAGAACTACAATTAGTATACTCATTACTCTTATTAATATCAATCTAACTCATATTATTAGCCATATTATGCTTATATAATCGATAGAACGACAATTACTATACTCATTACTCTTATTATTATCAATCTAACTCATATTGTTAGCCATATTATGCTTATATGATCGATAGGACGAAAATTACTATACTTATTACTCTTATTATTATCAATCTAACTCATATTATAAGCCATATTATGCTTATATGATCGGTAGAACGATAATTATTATACTCATTACTCTTATTATTATCAGCCTAACTCATATTATTAGCCATATTATGCTTATATGAACGACAGAACGACAATTACTATACTCATTACTCTTATTATTATCAATCTAACTCATATTATTAACCATATTATGCAGATATGATCGATAGAAAGACAATTACTATACTCATTTCTCTCATTATTATCAACCTAACCCATATTATTAGCCATATTATGCTTATATGATCGACAGAACGACAATTACTATACTTATTACACTCACTGTTATCAATCTAACTCATATTATTGAACATATTATGCAAATATGACCGATAGAACGACAATTACTATACTCATTACTCTTATTATTATCAGTCTAGCTCATATTATTAACCATATTATGCTAATATGATCGATAGAACGGCAATTACTGTACTTATTACACTCACTATTATCAATCTAACTCATATTATTAACCATATTATGCTAATATGATCGATAGAACGACAATTACTATACTTATTACACTCACTATTATCAATCTAACTCATATTATTATCCATATTATGCAGATATGATCGATAGCACGACATTTGCTGTACTTATTGCTCTTATTGTTATCAATCTAACTCATATTATTAACCATATTATGCAGATATGAGCGATAGAACTACAATTAGTATACTCATTACTCTCACTATTATCAATCTAACTCATATTATTAGCCATATTATGCTTATGTGATCGATAAAACGACAATTACTATACTCATTACTGTTATTATTATCAATCTAACTCATATTATTAGCCATATTATGCTTATATGATCGACAGAACGACAATTACTAGACTCATTACTCTTGTTATTATCAATCTAACTCATATTATTAGCCATATTATGCTTATATGATCGGTAGAACGATAATTACTATACCTATTACTCTTATTATTATCAATCTAACTCATATCATTAGCCATATTATGCTTATATGATCGATAGAAGGACAATGACTATACCCACTTCTCTTATTATTATCAATCTTACTCATATTATTAGCCATATTATGCTTATATGATCGATCGAACGACAATGACTATACTCACTTCTCTTATTATTATCAATCTAACTCATATTATTAACCATATTATACTAATATGATCGATAGAACGACAATTACTATACTCATTACACTCACTATTATCAATCTAACTCATATTATTAACCATATTATGCAGATATGATCGATAGCACGACATTTACTATACATATTACTCTTATTGTTAACAATCTGACTCATATTATTAACCATATTATGCAGACATGATCGATAGAACTACAATTAGTATACTCCTTACTCTTATTATTATCAATCTAACTCATATTATTAGCCATATTATGCTCATATGATCGATAGAACGACAATTACTATATTCATTTCTCTTATTATTATCAATCTTACTCATATTATTAGCCATATTATGCTTATATGATCGATAGAAAGACAATTACTCTACTTATTACACTCACTGTTATCAATCTAACTCATGTTATTAACCACATTATGCAAATATGATCGATAGAACGACAATTACTATACTCATTACTCTTATTATTATCAGCCTAACTCATATTATAAGCCATATTATGCTTATATGATCGATAGAACGACAATTACTATACTTATTACTCTAACTATTATCAATCTAACTCATACTATTAGCCATTTTCTGCTTATGTGATCGATAAAACGACAATTACTATACTCATTATTCTTATTATTATCAATCTAACTCATATTATTAGCCATATTATGCTTATATGATCGATAGAACGACAATTACTATACTTATTACTCTCATTACTATCAATCTAACTCATATTATTAGCCATATTAAGCTTATGTGATCGATAAAACGACAATTACTATACTCATTACTCTTATTATTATCAATCTAACTCATATTATTAGCCGTATTATGCTTATATGATCGGTAGAACGATAATTACTATACCTATTACTCTTATTATTATCAATCTAACTCATATCATTAACCATATTATGCAGATATGATCGATAGAACTACAATTAGTATACTCATTACTCTTATTAATATCAATCTAACTCATATTATTAGCCATATTATGCTTATGTGATCGATAAAACGACAATTACTATACTCATTACTCTTATTATTATCAATCTAACTCATATTATTAGCCATATTATGCTTATATGATCGACAGAACGACAATTACTAGACTCATTACTCTCATTATTATCAATCTAACTCATATTGTTAGCCATATTATGCTCATATGATCGATAGGACGACAATTACTATACTTATTACTCTTATTATTATCAATCTAACTCATCTTATTAGCCGTATTATGCTTATATGATCGGAAGAACGATAATTACTGTACCTATTACTCTTATTATTATCAATCTAACTCATATTGTTGGCCATATTATGCTTCTATGATCGATAGATCGACAATGACTATACTTATTACTCTTATTATTATCAATCTAACTTATATTATTGGGCATATTATGCTTATATAATCGGTAGAACGACAATTACTATACTAATTACTCTTGTTATTATCAATCCAACTCATATTATTAGCCATATTATCCTTCTATGATCGATAGAACGACAATGACTATACTTATTACTCTTATTGTTATCAATCCAACTCATATTATTAACCATACTATGCTTCTATGATCGACAGAACGACAATCACTATACCTATTACCCTTATTACTATCGATCTAAGTCATATTATTAGGCATATTATGCATCTATGATCGATAGAACGACAATTACTATACTTATTACTCTTATTATTATCAATCTAACTTATTTTATTGGCCATATTATGCTTATATGATCGGTAGAACGACAATTACTATACTTATTACTATTATTATTATCAACCTACGTTATATTATTAGCTATATTATGCGTCCATGGTCGATAGAACGACAATTACTAGACTTATTACACTTATTATTATCAATCCAACTCATATTATTAACCATCTTATGCAGATATGATCGATAGAACGACAATTACTATGCATATTACTCTTATTATTATGAATCCAACTCATATTATTAACCATATTATGCTTCTATGATCGATATAACGGCAATTACTATACTTATTACACTCACTATTATTAATCTACCTCATATTATTAACCATATTATGCAGATATGATCGATGGAAAGACAATTACTATACTTATTTCTCTTATTATTATCAATCTAACTCATATTATTAGCCATATTATGCTTATATGATCGATAGAACGACAATTACTATACTTATTACTCTCACTATTATCAATCTAACTCATATTATTAGCCATATTATGCTTATGTGATCGATAAAACGACAATTACTATACTCATTACTGTTATTATTATCAATCTAACTCATATTATTAGCCATATTATGCTTATATGATCGACAGAACGACAATTACTAGACTCATTACTCTTATTTTTATCAATCTAACTCATATTGTTAGCCATATTATGCTTATATGATCGATAGGACGACAATTACTATACTTATTACTCTTATTATTATCAATCTAACTCATATTATTATCCATATTATGCAGATATGATCGATAGCACGACATTTGCTGTACTTATTGCTCTTATTGTTATCAATCTAACTCATATTATTAACCATATTATGCAGATATGATCGATAGAACTACAATTAGTATACTCATTACTCTTATTATTATCAATCTAACTCATATTATTAGCCGTATTATGCTTATATGATCGGTAGAACGATAATTACTATACCTATTCCTCTTATTATTATCAATCTAACTCATATCATTAGCCATATTATGCTTATATGATCGATCGAACGACAATGACTATACTCACTTCTCTTATTATTATCAATCTAACTCATATTATTAGCCGTATTATGCTTATATGATCGGTAGAACGATAATTACTATACCTATTCCTCTTATTATTATCAATCTAACTCATATCATTAGCCATATTATGCTTATATGATCGATCGAACGACAATGACTATACTCACTTCTCTTATTGTTATCAATCTAACTCATATTATTAGCCATATTATGCTTATATGATCGATAGAAAGACAATTACTATACTTATTACACTCACTGTTATCAATCTAACTCATATTATTAACCACATTATGCAAATATGATCGATAGAACGACAATTACTATACTCATTACTCTTATTATTATCAGCCTAACTCATATTATTAGCCGTATTATGCTTATATGATCGGTAGAACGATAATTACTATACCTATTCCTCTTATTATTATCAATCTAACTCATATCATTAGCCATATTATGCTTATATGATCGATCGAACGACAATGACTATACTCACTTCTCTTATTGTTATCAATCTAACTCATATTATTGCCATATTATGCTTATATGATCGATAGAAAGACAATTACTATACTTATTACACTCACTGTTATCAATCTAACTCATATTATTAACCACATTATGCAAATATGATCGATAGAACGACAATTACTATACCCATTACTCTTATTATTATCAGCCTAACTCATATTATAAGCCATATTATGCTAATATGATCGATAGAACGACAATTACTATACTTATAACACTCACTATTATCTATCTAACTCATATAATTAACCATATTATGCAGATATGATCGATAGAAAGACAATTACTATACTCATTTCTCTCATTATTATCAACCTAACTCATATTATTAGCCATATTATGCTTATATGATCGACAGAACGACAATTACTATACTTATTACACTCACTGTTATCAATCTAACTCATATTATTAAACATATTATGCAAATATGACCGATAGAACGACAATTACTATACTCATTACTCTTATTATTATCAGCATAACTCATATTATTAGCCATATTATGCTTATATGAACGATAGAACGACAATTACTACACTCATTACTCTTATTATTATCAATCTAGCTCATATTATTAACCATATTATGCTAATATGATCGATAGAACGACAATTACTATACTTATTACACTCACCATTATCAATCTAACTCATATTATTATCCATATTATGCAGATATGATCGATAGCATGACATTTACTGTACTTATTGCTCTTATTGTTATCAATCTAACTCATATTATTAACCATATTATGCAGATATGATCGATAGAACTACAATTAGTATACTCATTACTCTTATTATTATCAATCTAACTCATATCATTAGCCATATTATGCTTATATGATCGATCGAACGACAATGACTATACTCACTTCTCTTATTATTATCAATCTTACTCATATTATTAGCCATATTATGCTTACATGATCGATCGAACGACAATGACTATACTCACTTCTCGTATTATTATCAATCTAACTCATATTATTAACCATATTATACTAATATGATCGATAGAACGACAATTACTATACCTATTACACTCACTATTATCAATCTAACTCATATTATTAACCATATTATGCAAATACGATCGATAGAACGACAATTACTATACTCATTACTCTTATTATTTTGAATCTAACTCATATTATTAACCATATTATGCAGATATGATCGATAGCACAACATTTACTATACTTATTACTCTTATTGTTATCAATCTCACTCATATTATTAACCATATTATGCAGATATGATCGATAGAACTACAATTAGTATACTCATTACTCTTATTAATATCAATCTAACTCATATTATTAGCCATATTATGCTTATATAATCGATAGAACGACAATGACTATACTCATTACTCTTATTATTATCAATCTAACTCATATTGTTAGCCATATTATGCTTATATGATCGATAGGACGAAAATTACTATACTTATTACTCTTATTATTATCAATCTAACTCATATTATAAGCCATATTATGCTTATATGATCGGTAGAACGATAATTATTATACTCATTACTCTTATTATTATCAGCCTAACTCATATTATTAGCCATATTATGCTTATATGAACGACAGAACGACAATTACTATACTCATTACTCTTATTATTATCAATCTAACTCATATTATTAACCATATTATGCAGATATGATCGATAGAAAGACAATTACTATACTCATTTCTCTCATTATTATCAACCTAACCCATATTATTAGCCATATTATGCTTATATGATCGACAGAACGACAATTACTATACTTATTACACTCACTGTTATCAATCTAACTCATATTATTGAACATATTATGCAAATATGACCGATAGAACGACAATTACTATACTCATTACTCTTATTATTATCAGTCTAGCTCATATTATTAACCATATTATGCTAATATGATCGATAGAACGGCAATTACTGTACTTATTACACTCACTATTATCAATCTAACTCATATTATTAACCATAGTATGCGGATATGATCGATAGCATGACATTTACTACACTTATTACTCTTATTATTATCGATCTAACTCATATTACTAGCTATATTATGCTTATATGATCGACAGAACGACAATTACTATACTTATTACACTCACTGTTATCAATCTAACTCATATTATTAACCACATTATGCAAATATGATCGATAGAACGACAATTACTATACACATTTCTCTCATTATTATCAACCTAACTCATATTATTAGCCATATTATGCTGATATGATCGACAGAACGACAATTACTATACTTATTACACTCACTGTTATCAATCTAACTCATATTATTAAACATATTATGCAAATATGACCGATAGAACGACAATTACTATACCCATTACTCTTATTATTATCAGCATAACTCATATTATTAGCCATATTATGCTTATATGAACGATAGAACGACAATTACTGTACTTATTACACTCACTATTATCAATCTAACTCATATTATTAACCATATTATGCTAATATGATCGATAGAACGACAATTACTATACTTATTACACTCACTATTATCAATCTAACTCATATTATTATCCATATTATGCAGATATGATCGATAGCACGACATTTGCTGTACTTATTGCTCTTATTGTTATCAATCTAACTCATATTATTAACCATATTATGCAGTTATGAGCGATAGAACTACAATTAGTATACTCATTACTCTTATTATTATCAATCTAACTCATATTATTAGCCGTATTGTGCTTATATGATCGGTAGAACGATAATTACTATACCTATTCCTCTTATTATTATCAATCTAACTCATATCATTAGCCATATTATGCTTATATGATCGATCGAACGACAATGACTATACTCACTTCTCTTATTGTTATCGATCTAACTCATATTATTAGCCATATTATGCTTATATGATCGATAGAAAGACAATTACTATACTTATTACACTCACTGTTATCAATCTAACTCATATTATTAACCACATTATGCAAATATGATCGATAGAACGACAATTACTATACCCATTACTCTTATTATTATCAGCCTAACTCATATTATAAGCCATATTATGCTAATATGATCGATAGAACGACAATTACTATACTTATAACACTCACTATTATCTATCTAACTCATATTATTAACCATATTATGCAGATATGATCGATAGAAAGACAATTACTATACTCATTTCTCTCATTATTATCAACCTAACTCATATTATTAGCCATATTATGCTTATATGATCGACAGAACGACAATTACTATACTTATTACACTCACTGTTATCAATCTAACTCATATTATTAAACATATTATGCAAATATGACCGATAGAACGACAATTACTATACTCATTACTCTTATTATTATCAGCATAACTCATATTATTAGCCATATTATGCTTATATGAACGATAGAACGACAATTACTACACTCATTACTCTTATTATTATCAATCTAGCTCATATTATTAACCATATTATGCTAATATGATCGATAGAACGACAATTACTGTACTTATTACACTCACTATTATCAATCTAACTCATATTATTAACCATATTATGCTAATATGATCGATAGAACGACAATTACTATACTTATTACACTCACCATTATCAATCTAACTCATATTATTATCCATATTATGCAGATATGATCGATAGCATGACATTTACTGTACTTATTGCTCTTATTGTTATCAATCTAACTCATATTATTAAGCATATTATGCAGATATGATCGATAGAACTACAATGAGTATACTCATTACTCTTATTATTATCAATCTAACTCATATCATTAGCCATATTATGCTTATATGATCGATCGAACGACAATGACTATACTCACTTCTCTTATTATTATCAATCTTACTCATATTATTAGCCATATTATGCTTATATGATCGATCGAACGACAATGACTATACTCACTTCTCGTATTATTATCAATCTAACTCATATTATTAACCATATTATACTAATATGATCGATAGAACGACAATTACTATACCTATTACACTCACTATTATCAGCCTAACTCATATTATATGCCATATTATGCTAATATGATCGATAGAACGACAATTACTATACTTATTACACTCACTACTATCTATCTAACTCATATTATTAACCATATTATGCAGATATGATCGATAGAAAGACAATTACTATACTCATTTCTCTCATTATTATCAACCTAACTCATATTATTAGCCATATTATGCTTATATGATCGACAGAACGACAATTACTATACTTATTACACTCACTGTTATCAATCTAACTCATATCATTAAACATATTATGCATATATGACCGATAGAACGACAATTACTATAGTCATTACTCTTATTATTATCAGCATAACTCATATTATTAGCCATATTATGCTTATATGATGGATAGGACGACAATTACTATACTTATTACTCTTATTATTATCAATCTAACTCATATTATTAGCCGTATTATGCTCATATGATCGACAGAACGACAATTACTATACTTATTACACTCACTGTTATCAATCTAACTCATATTATTAAACATATTATGCAAATATGACCAATAGAACGACAATTACTATACTCATTACTCTTATTATTATCAGCATAACTCATATTATTAGCCATATTATGCTAATATGATCGATAGAACGACAATTACTGTACTTATTACACTCACTATTATCAATCTAACTCATATTATTAACCATATTATGCTAATATGATCGATAGAACGACAATTACTATACTTATTACACTCACTATTATCAATCTAACTCATATTATTATCCATATTATGCAGATATGATCGATAGCACGACATTTACTGTACTTATTGATCTTATTGTTATCAATCTAACTCATATTATTAACCATATTATGCAGATATGATCGATAGAACTACAATTAGTATACTCATTACTCTTATTATTATCAATCTAACTCATATCATTAGCCATATTATGCTTATATGATCGATCGAACGACAATGACTATACTCACTTCTCTTATTATTATCAATCTTACTCATATTATTAACCATATTATGCTTATATGATCGATCGAACGACAATGACTATACTCACTTCTCGTATTATTATCAATCTAACTCATATTATTAACCATATTATACTAATATGATCGATAGAACGACAATTACTATACCTATTACACTCACTATTTTCAATCTAACTCATATTATTATCCATATTATGCTTATATGATCGATAGAAAGACAATTACTATACTTATTACACTCACTGTTATCAATCTAACTCATATTATTAACCACATTATGCAAATATGATCGATAGAACGACAATTACTATACTCATTACTCTTATTATTATCAGCCTAACTCATATTATATGCCATATTATGCTAATATGATCGATAGACCGACAATTACTATACTTATTACACTCACTATTATCTATCTAACTCATATTATTAACCATATTATGCAGATATGATCGATTGAAAGACAATTACTATACTCATTTCTCTCATTATTATCAACCTAACTCATATTATTAGCCATATTATGCTTATATGATCGACAGAACGACAATTACTATACTTATTACACTCACTGTTATCAATCTAACTCATATTATTAAACATATTATGCAAATATGACCGATAGAACGACAATTACTATACTCATTACTCTTATTATTATCAGCATAACTCATATTATTAGCCATATTATGCTTATATGAACGATAGAACGACAATTACTATACTCATTACTCTTATTATTATCAATCTAGCTCATATTATGAACCATATTATGCTAATATGATCGATAGAACGACAATTACTGTACTTATTACACTCACTATTATCAATCTAACTCATATTATTAACCATATTATGCTAATATGATCGATAGAACGACAATTACTATACTTATTACACTCACTATTATCAATCTAACTCATATTATTATCCATATTATGCAGATATGATCGATAGCACGACATTTACTGTACCTATTGCTCTTATTGTTATCAATCTAACTCATATTATTAACCATATTATGCAGATATGATCGATAGAACTACAATTAGTATACTCATTACTCTTATTATTATCAATCTAACTCATATCATTAGCCATATTATGCTTATATGATCGATCGAACGACAATGACTATACTCACTTCTCTTATTATTATCAATCTTACTCATATTATTAGCCATATTATGCTTATATGATCGATCGAACGACAATGACTATACTCACTTCTCTTATTATTATCAATCTAACTCATATTATTAACCATATTATACTAATATGATCGATAGAACGACAATTACTATACCTATTACACTCACTCTTATCAATCTAACTCGTATTATTAACCACATTATGCAAATATGATCGATCGAACGACAATGACTATACTCACTTCTCTTATTATTATCAATCTTACTCATTTTATTAACCATATTATGCAGATATGATCGATAGAAAGACAATTACTATACTCATTTCTCTCATTATTATCAACCTAACTCATATTATTAGCCATATTATGCTTATATGATCGACAGAACGACAATTACTATACTTATTACACTCACTGTTACCAATCTAACTCATATTATTAAACATATTATGCAAATATGACCGATAGAACGACAATTACTATACTCATTACTCTTATTATTATCAGCATAACTCATATTATTAGCCATATTATGCTAATATGATCGATAGAACGACAATTACTGTACTTATTACACTCACTATTATCAATCTAACTCATATTATTAACCATATTATACTAATATGATCGATAGAACGACAATTACTATACCTATTACACTCACTATTTTCAATCTAACTCATATTATTAACCATATTATGCTTATATGATCGATAGAAAGACAATTACTATACTTATTACACTCACTGTTATCAATCTAACTCATATTATTAACCACATTATGCAAATATGATCGATAGAACGACAATTACTATACTTATTACACTCACTATTATCAATCTAACTCATATTATTATCCATATTATGCAGATATGATCGATAGCACGACATTTACTATACTCATTACTCTTATTATTATCAGCATAACTCATATTATTAGCCATATTATGCTTATATGAACGATAGAACGACAATTACTATACTCATTACTCTTATTATTATCAATCTAGCTCATATTATGAACCATATTATGCTAATATGATCGATAGAACGACAATTACTGTACTTATTACACTCACTATTATCAATCTAACTCATATTATTAACCATATTATGCTAATATGATCGATAGAACGACAATTACTATACTTATTACACTCACTATTATCAATCTAACTCATATTATTATCCATATTATGCAGATATGATCGATAGCACGACATTTACTGTACCTATTGCTCTTATTGTTATCAATCTAACTCATATTATTAACCATATTATGCAGATATGATCGATAGAACTACAATTAGTATACTCATTACTCTTATTATTATCAATCTAACTCATATCATTAGCCATATTATGCTTATATGATCGATCGAACGACAATGACTATACTCACTTCTCTTATTATTATCAATCTTACTCATATTATTAGCCATATTATGCTTATATGATCGATCGAACGACAATGACTATACTCACTTCTCTTATTATTATCAATCTAACTCATATTATTAACCATATTATACTAATATGATCGATAGAACGACAATTACTATACCTATTACACTCACTCTTATCAATCTAACTCGTATTATTAACCACATTATGCAAATATGATCGATCGAACGACAATGACTATACTCACTTCTCTTATTATTATCAATCTTACTCATATTATTAGCCATATTATGCTTATATGATCGATCGAACGACAATGACTATACTCACTTCTCTTATTGTTATCAATCTAACTCATATTATTAGCCATATTATGCTTATATGATCGATAGACCGACAATTACTATACTTATTACACTCACTATTATCTATCTAACTCATATTATTAACCATATTATGCAGATATGATCGATAGAAAGACAATTACTATACTCATTTCTCTCATTATTATCAACCTAACTCATATTATTAGCCATATTATGCTTATATGATCGACAGAACGACAATTACTATACTTATTACACTCACTGTTATCAATCTAACTCATATTATTAAACATATTATGCAAATATGACCGATAGAACGACAATTACTATACTCATTACTCTTATTATTATCAGCATAACTCATATTATTAGCCATATTATGCTAATATGATCGATAGAACGACAATTACTGTACTTATTACACTCACTATTATCAATCTAACTCATATTATTAACCATATTATACTAATATGATCGATAGAACGACAATTACTATACCTATTACACTCACTATTTTCAATCTAACTCATATTATTAACCATATTATGCTAATATGATCGATAGAACGACAATTACTATACTTATTACACTCACTATTATCAATCTAACTCATATTATTATCCATATTATGCAGATATGATCGATAGCACGACATTTACTGTACCTATTGCTCTTATTGTTATCAATCTAACTCATATTATTAACCATATTATGCAGATATGATCGATAGAACTACAATTAGTATACTCATTACTCTTATTATTATCAATCTAACTCATATCATTAGCCATATTATGCTTATATGATCGATCGAACGACAATGACTATACTCACTTCTCTTATTATTATCAATCTTACTCATATTATTAGCCATATTATGCTTATATGATCGATCGAACGACAATGACTATACTCACTTCTCTTATTATTATCAATCTAACTCATATTATTAACCATATTATACTAATATGATCGATAGAACGACAATTACTATACCTATTACACTCACTCTTATCAATCTAACTCGTATTATTAACCACATTATGCAAATATGATCGATCGAACGACAATGACTATACTCACTTCTCTTATTATTATCAATCTTACTCATATTATTAGCCATATTATGCTTATATGATCGATCGAACGACAATGACTATACTCACTTCTCTTATTGTTATCAATCTAACTCATATTATTAGCCATATTATGCTTATATGATCGATAGACCGACAATTACTATACTTATTACACTCACTATTATCTATCTAACTCATATTATTAACCATATTATGCAGATATGATCGATAGAAAGACAATTACTATACTCATTTCTCTCATTATTATCAACCTAACTCATATTATTAGCCATATTATGCTTATATGATCGACAGAACGACAATTACTATACTTATTACACTCACTGTTATCAATCTAACTCATATTATTAAACATATTATGCAAATATGACCGATAGAACGACAATTACTATACTCATTACTCTTATTATTATCAGCATAACTCATATTATTAGCCATATTATGCTAATATGATCGATAGAACGACAATTACTGTACTTATTACACTCACTATTATCAATCTAACTCATATTATTAACCATATTATACTAATATGATCGATAGAACGACAATTACTATACCTATTACACTCACTATTTTCAATCTAACTCATATTATTAACCATATTATGCTTATATGATCGATAGAAAGACAATTACTATACTTATTACACTCACTGTTATCAATCTAACTCACATTATTAACCACATTATGCAAATATGATCGATAGAACGACAATTACTATACTTATTACACTCACTATTATCAATCTAACTCATATTATTATCCATATTATGCAGATATGATCGATAGCACGACATTTACTATACTCATTACTCTTATTATTATCAGCATAACTCATATTATTAGCCATATTATGCTTATATGAACGATAGAACGACAATTACTATACTCATTACTCTTATTATTATCAATCTAGCTCATATTATGAACCATATTATGCTAATATGATCGATAGAACGACAATTACTGTACTTATTACACTCACTATTATCAATCTAACTCATATTATTAACCATATTATGCTAATATGATCGATAGAACGACAATTACTATACTTATTACACTCACTATTATCAATCTAACTCATATTATTATCCATATTATGCAGATATGTTCGATAGCACGACATTTACTGTACCTATTGCTCTTATTGTTATCAATCTAACTCATATTATTAACCATATTATGCAGATATGATCGATAGAACTACAATTAGTATACTCATTACTCTTATTATTATCAATCTAACTCATATCATTAGCCATATTATGCTTATATGATCGATCGAACGACAATGACTATACTCACTTCTCTTATTATTATCAATCTTACTCATATTATTAGCCATATTATGCTTATATGATCGATCGAACGACAATGGCTATACTCACTTCTCTTATTATTATCAATCTAACTCATATTATTAACCATATTATACTAATATGATCGATAGAACGACAATTACTATACCTATTACACTCACTCTTATCAATCTAACTCGTATTATTAACCACATTATGCAAATATGATCGATCGAACGACAATGACTATACTCACTTCTCTTATTATTATCAATCTTACTCATATTATTAGCCATATTATGCTTATATGATCGATCGAACGACAATGACTATACTCACTTCTCTTATTGTTATCAATCTAACTCATATTATTAGCCATATTATGCTTATATGATCGATAGACCGACAATTACTATACTTATTACACTCACTATTATCTATCTAACTCATATTATTAACCATATTATGCAGATATGATCGATAGAAAGACAATTACTATACTCATTTCTCTCATTATTATCAACCTAACTCATATTATTAGCCATATTATGCTTATATGATCGACAGAACGACAATTACTATACTTATTACACTCACTGTTATCAATCTAACTCATATTATTAAACATATTATGCAAATATGACCGATAGAACGACAATTACTATACTCATTACTCTTATTATTATCAGCATAACTCATATTATTAGCCATATTATGCTAATATGATCGATAGAACGACAATTACTGTACTTATTACACTCACTATTATCAATCTAACTCATATTATTAACCATATTATACTAATATGATCGATAGAACGACAATTACTATACCTATTACACTCACTATTTTCAATCTAACTCATATTATTAACCATATTATGCTTATATGATCGATAGAAAGACAATTACTATACTTATTACACTCACTGTTATCAATCTAACTCATATTATTAACCACATTATGCAAATATGATCGATAGAACGACAATTACTATACTCATTACTCTTATTATTATCAGCCTAACTCATATTATATGCCATATTATGCTAATATGATCGATAGACCGACAATTACTATACTTATTACACTCACTATTATCTATCTAACTCATATTATTAACCATATTATGCAGATATGATCGATTGAAAGACAATTACTATACTCATTTCTCTCATTATTATCAACCTAACTCATATTATTAGCCATATTATGCTTATATGATCGACAGAACGACAATTACTATACTTATTACACTCACTGTTATCAATCTAACTCATATTATTAAACATATTATGCAAATATGACCGATAGAACGACAATTACTATACTCATTACTCTTATTATTATCAGCATAACTCATATTATTAGCCATATTATGCTTATATGAACGATAGAACGACAATTACTATACTCATTACTCTTATTATTATCAATCTAGCTCATATTATGAACCATATTATGCTAATATGATCGATAGAACGACAATTACTGTACTTATTACACTCACTATTATCAATCTAACTCATATTATTAACCATATTATGCTAATATGATCGATAGAACGACAATTACTATACTTATTACTCTCACTATTATCAATCTAACTCATATTATTATCCATATTATGCAGATATGATCGATAGCACGACATTTACTGTACCTATTGCTCTTATTGTTATCAATCTAACTCATATTATTAACCATATTATGCAGATATGATCGATAGAACTACAATTAGTATACTCATTACTCTTATTATTATCAATCTAACTCATATCATTAGCCATATTATGCTTATATGATCGATCGAACGACAATGACTATACTCACTTCTCTTATTATTATCAATCTAACTCGTATTATTAACCACATTATGCAAATATGATCGATCGAACGACAATGACTACACTCACTTCTCTTATTATTATCAATCTTACTCATATTATTAGCCATATTATGCTTATATGATCGATCGAACGACAATGACTATACTCACTTCTCTTATTGTTATCAATCTAACTCATATTATTAGCCATATTATGCTTATATGATCGATAGACCGACAATTACTATACTTATTACACTCACTATTATCTATCTAACTCATATTATTAACCATATTATGCAGATATGATCGATAGAAAGACAATTACTATACTCATTTCTCTCATTATTATCAACCTAACTCATATTATTAGCCATATTATGCTTATATGATCGACAGAACGACAATTTCTATACTTATTACACTCACTGTTATCAATCTAACTCATATTATTAAACATATTATGCAAATATGACCGATAGAACGACAATTACTATACTCATTACTCTTATTATTATCAGCATAACTCATATTATTAGCCATATTATGCTTATATGAACGATAGAACGACAATTACTATACTCATTACTCTTATTATTATCAATCTAGCTCATATTATGAACCATATTATGCTAATATGATCGATAGAACGACAATTACTGTACTTATTACACTCACTATTATCAATCTAACTCATATTATTAACCATATTATGCTTATATGATCGATAGAAAGACAATTACTATACTTATTACACTCACTGTTATCAATCTAACTCATATTATTAACCACATTATGCAAATATGACCGATAGAACGACAATTACTATACTCATTACTCTTATTATTATCAGCCTAACTCATATTATAAGCCATATTATGCTAATATGATCGATAGAACGACAATTACCTACTTACTACACTCACTATTATCTATCTAACTCATATTATTAACCATATTATGCAGATATGATCGATAGAAAGACAATTACTATACTCATTTCTCTCATTATTATCAACCTAACTCATATTATTAGCCATATTATGCTTATATGATCGACAGAACGACAATTACTATACTTATTACACTCACTGTTATCAATCTAACTCATATTATTAAACATATTATGCAAATATGACCGATAGAACGACAATTACTATACTCCTTACTCTTATTATTATCAGCATAACTCATATTATTAGCCATATTATGCTAATATGATCGATAGCACGACATTTACTGTACCTATTGCTCTTATTGTTATCAATCTAACTCATATTATTAACCATATTATGCAGATATGATCGATAGAACTACAATTAGTATACTCATTACTCTTATTATTATCAATCTAACTCATATCATTAGCCATATTATGCTTATATGATCGATCGAACGACAATGACTATACTCACTTCTCTTATTATTATCAATCTTACTCATATTATTAGCCATATTATGCTTATATGATCGATCGAACGACAATGACTATACTCACTTCTCTTATTATTATCAATCTTACTCATATTATTAGCCATATTATGCTTATATGATCGATCGAACGACAATGACTATACTCACTTCTCTTATTATTATCAATCTAACTCATATTATTAACCATATTATACTAATATGATCGATAGAACGACAATTACTATACCTATTACACTCACTCTTATCAATCTAACTCGTATTATTAACCACATTATGCAAATATGATCGATAGAACGACAATTACTATACTCATTACTCTTATTATTATCAATCTAACTCATATTATTAGCCATATTATGCTTATATGATCGATAGAACGACAATTACTAGACTCATTACTCTTTTTTTTATCAATCTAACTCATATTGTTAGCCATATTATGCTTATATGATCGATAGGACGACAATTACTATACTTATTACTCTTATTATTATCAATCTAACTCATATTATTAGCCGTATTATGCTTATATGATCGGTAGAACGATAATTACTATACCTATTCCTCTTATTATTATCAATCTAACTCATATCATTAGCCATATTATGCTTATATGATCGATCGAACGACAATGACTATACTCACTTCTCTTATTGTTATCAATCTAACTCATATTATTAGCCATATTATGCTTATATGATCGATAGAAAGACAATTACTATACTTATTACACTCACTGTTATCAATCTAACTCATATTATTAACCACATTATGCAAATATGATCGATAGAACGACAATTACTATACTCATTACTCTTATTATTATCAGCCTAACTCATATTATAAGCCATATTATGCTAATATGATCGATAGAACGACAATTACTATACTTATTACACTCACTATTATCTATCTAACTCATATTATTAACCATATTATGCAGATATGATCGATAGAAAGACAATTACTATACTCATTTCTCTCATTATTATCAACCTAACTCATATTATTAGCCATATTATGCTTATATGATCGACAGAACGACAATTACTATACTTATTACACTCACTGTTATCAATCTAACTCATATTATTAAACATATTATGCAAATATGACCGATAGAACGACAATTACTATACTCATTACTCTTATTATTATCAGTCTAGCTCATATTATTAACCATATTATGCCAATATGATCGATAGAACGACAATTACTGTACTTATTACACTCACTATTATCAATCTAACTCATATTATTAACCATATTATGCTAATATGATCGATAGAACGACAATTACTATACTTATTACACTCACTATTATCAATCTAACTCATATTATTATCCATATTATGCAGATATGATCGATAGCACGACATTTACTGTACTTATTGCTCTTATTGTTATCAATCTAACTCATATTATTAACCATATTATGCAGATATGATCGATAGAACTACAATTAGTATACTCATTACTCTTATTATTATCAATGTAACTCATATTATTAGCCGTATTATGCTTATATGATCGGTAGAACGATAATTACTATACCTATTCCTCTTATTATTATCAATCTAACTCATATCATTAGCCATATTATGCTTATATGATCGACAGAACGACAATTACTATACTTATTACACTCACTGTTTTCAATCTAACTCATATTATTAAACATATTATGCAAATATGACCGATAGAACGACAATTACTATACTCATTACTCTTATTATTATCAGCATAACTCATATTATTAGCCATATTATGCTAATATGATCGATAGAACGACAATTACTGTACTTATTACACTCACTATTATCAATCTAACTCATATTATTAACCATATTATGCTAATATGATCGATAGAACGACAATTACTATACTTATTACACTCACTATTATCAATCTAACTCATATTATTATCCATATTATGCAGATATGATCGATAGCACGACATTTACTGTACTTATTGCTCTTATTGTTATCAATCTAACTCATATTATTAACCATATTATACAGATATGATCGATAGAACTACAATTAGTATACTCATTACTCTTATTATTATCAATCTAACTCATATCATTAGCCATATTATGCTTATATGATCGATCGAACGACAATGACTATACTCACTTCTCTTATTATTATCAATCTTACTCATATTGTTAGCCATATTATGCTTATATGATCGATCGAACGACAATGACTATACTCACTTCTCGTATTATTATCAATCTAACTCATATTATTAACCATATTATACTAATATGATCGATAGAACGACAATTACTATACCTATTACACTCACTATTATCAATCTAACTCATATTATTAACCATATTATGCTTATATGATCGATAGAAAGACAATTACTATACTTATTACACTCACTGTTATCAATCTAACTCATATTATTAACCACATTATGCAAATATGATCGATAGAACGACAATTACTATACTCATTACTCTTATTATTATCAGCCTAACTCATATTATATGCCATATTATGCTAATATGATCGATAGAACGACAATTACTATACTTATTACACTCACTACTATCTATCTAACTCATATTATTAACCATATTATGCAGATATGATCGATAGAAAGACAATTACTATACTCATTTCTCTCATTATTATCAACCTAACTCATATTATTAGCCATATTATGCTTATATGATCGACAGAACGACAATTACTATACTTATTACACTCACTGTTATCAATCTAACTCATATTATTAAACATATTATGCATATATGACCGATAGAACGACAATTACTATACTCATTGCTCTTATTATTATCAGCATAACTCATATTATTAGCCATATTATGCTTATATGATCGATAGGACGACAATTACTATACTTATTACTCTTATTATTATCAATCTAACTCATATTATTAGCCGTATTATGCTTATATGATCGACAGAACGACAATTAATATACTTATTACACTCACTGTTATCAATCTAACTCATATTATTAAACATATTATGCAAATATGACCGATAGAACGACAATTACTATACTCATTACTCTTATTATTATCAGCATAACTCATATTATTAGCCATATTATGCTAATATGATCGATAGAACGACAATTACTGTACTTATTACACTCACTATTATCAATCTAACTCATATTATTAACCATATTATGCTAATATGATCGATAGAACGACAATTACTATACTTATTACACTCACTATTATCAATCTAACTCATATTATTATCCATATTATGCAGATATGATCGATAGCACGACATTTACTGTACTTATTGCTCTTATTGTTATCAATCTAACTCATATTATTAACCATATTATGCAGATATGATCGATAGAACTACAATTAGTATACTCATTACTCTTATTATTATCAATCTAACTCATATCATTAGCCATATTATGCTTATATGATCGATCGAACGACAATGACTATACTCACTTCTCTTATTATTATCAATCTTACTCATATTATTAGCCATATTATGCTTATATGATCGATCGAACGACAATGACTATACTCACTTCTCGTATTATTATCAATCTAACTCATATTATTAACCATATTATACTAATATGATCGATAGAACGACAATTACTATACCTATTACACTCACTATTGTCAATCTAACTCATATTATTAACCATATTATGCTTATATGATCGATAGAAAGACAATTACTGTACTTATTACACTCACTATTATCAATCTAACTCATATTATTAACCATATTATGCTAATATGATCGATAGAACGACAATTACTATACTTATTACACTCACTATTATCAATCTAACTCATATTATTATCCATATTATGCAGATATGATCGATAGCACGACATTTACTGTACTTATTGCTCTTATTGTTATCAATCTAACTCATATTATTAACCATATTATGCAGATATGATCGATAGAACTACAATTAGTATACTCATTACTCTTATTATTATCAATCTAACTCATATCATTAGCCATATTATGCTTATATGATCGATCGAACGACAATGACTATACTCACTTCTCTTATTATTATCAATCTTACTCATATTATTAGCCATATTATGCTTATATGATCGATCGAACGACAATGACTATACTCACTTCTCGTATTATTATCAATCTAACTCATATTATTAACCATATTATACTAATATGATCGATAGAACGACAATTACTATACCTATTACACTCACTATTGTCAATCTAACTCATATTATTAACCATATTATGCAGATATGATCGATAGAACTACAATTAGTATACTCATTACTCTTATTATTATCAATCTAACTCATATCATTAGCCATATTATGCTTATATGATCGATCGAACGACAATGACTATACTCACTTCTCTTATTATTATCAATCTTACTCATATTATTAGCCATATTATGCTTATATGATCGATCGAACGACAATGACTATACTCACTTCTCTTATTATTATCAATCTTACTCATATTATTAGCCATATTATGCTTATATGATCGATCGAACGACAATGACTATACTCACTTCTCTTATTATTATCAATCTAACTCATATTATTAACCATATTATACTAATATGATCGATAGAACGACAATTACTATACCTATTACACTCACTCTTATCAATCTAACTCGTATTATTAACCACATTATGCAAATATGATCGATAGAACGACAATTACTATACTCATTACTCTTATTATTATCAATCTAACTCATATTATTAGCCATATTATGCTTATATGATCGATAGAACGACAATTACTAGACTCATTACTCTTTTTTTTATCAATCTAACTCATATTGTTAGCCATATTATGCTTATATGATCGATAGGACGACAATTACTATACTTATTACTCTTATTATTATCAATCTAACTCATATTATTAGCCGTATTATGCTTATATGATCGGTAGAACGATAATTACTATACCTATTCCTCTTATTATTATCAATCTAACTCATATCATTAGCCATATTATGCTTATATGATCGATCGAACGACAATGACTATACTCACTTCTCTTATTGTTATCAATCTAACTCATATTATTAGCCATATTATGCTTATATGATCGATAGAAAGACAATTACTATACTTATTACACTCACTGTTATCAATCTAACTCATATTATTAACCACATTATGCAAATATGATCGATAGAACGATAATTACTATACTCATTACTCTTATTATTATCAGCCTAACTCATATTATAAGCCATATTATGCTAATATGATCGATAGAACGACAATTACTATACTTATTACACTCACTATTATCTATCTAACTCATATTATTAACCATATTATGCAGATATGATCGATAGAAAGACAATTACTATACTCATTTCTCTCATTATTATCAACCTAACTCATATTATTAGCCATATTATGCTTATATGATCGACAGAACGACAATTACTATACTTATTACACTCACTGTTATCAATCTAACTCATATTATTGAACATATTATGCAAATATGACCGATAGAACGACAATTACTATACTCATTACTCTTATTATTATCAGTCTAGCTCATATTATTAACCATATTATGCCAATATGATCGATAGAACGACAATTACTGTACTTATTACACTCACTATTATCAATCTAACTCATATTATTAACCATATTATGCTAATATGATCGATAGAACGACAATTACTATACTTATTACACTCACTATTATCAATCTAACTCATATTATTATCCATATTATGCAGATATGATCGATAGCACGACATTTACTGTATTTATTGCTCTTATTGTTATCAATCTAACTCATATTATTAACCATATTATGCAGATATGATCGATAGAACTACAATTAGTATACTCATTACTCTTATTATTATCAATGTAACTCATATTATTAGCCGTATTATGCTTATATGATCGGTAGAACGATAATTACTATACCTATTCCTCTTATTATTATCAATCTAACTCATATCATTAGCCATATTATGCTTATATGATCGATCGAACGACAATGACTATACTCACTTCTCTTATTGTTATCAATCTAACTCATATTATTAGCCATATTATGCTTATATGATCGATAGAAAGACAATTACTATTCTTATTACACTCACTGTTATCAATCTAACTCATATTATTAACCACATTATGCAAATATGATCGATAGAACGACAATTACTATACTCATTACTCTTATTATTATCAGCCTAACACGTATTATAAGCCATATTATGCTAATATGATCGATAGAACGACAATTACTATATTTATTACACTCACTATTATCTATCTAACTCATATTATTAACCATATTATGCAGATATGATCGATAGAAAGACAATTACTATACTCATTTCTCTCATTATTATCAACCTAACTCATATTATTAGCCATATTATGCTTATATGATCGACAGAACGACAATTACTATACTTATTACACTCACTGTTTTCAATCTAACTCATATTATTAAACATATTATGCAAATATGACCGATAGAACGACAATTACTATACTCATTACTCTTATTATTATCAGCATAACTCATATTATTAGCCATATTATGCTAATATGATCGATAGAACGACAATTACTGTACTTATTACACTCACTATTATCAATCTAACTCATATTATTAACCATATTATGCTAATATGATCGATAGAACGACAATTACTATACTTATTACACTCACTATTATCAATCTAACTCATATTATTATCCATATTATGCAGATATGATCGATAGCACGACATTTACTGTACTTATTGCTCTTATTGTTATCAATCTAACTCATATTATTAACCATATTATGCAGATATGATCGATAGAACTACAATTAGTATACTCATTACTCTTATTATTATCAATCTAACTCATATCATTAGCCATATTATGCTTATATGATCGATCGAACGACAATGACTATACTCACTTCTCTTATTATTATCAATCTTACTCATATTGTTAGCCATATTATGCTTATATGATCGATCGAACGACAATGACTATACTCACTTCTCGTATTATTATCAATCTAACTCATATTATTAACCATATTATACTAATATGATCGATAGAACGACAATTACTATACCTATTACACTCACTATTATCAATCTAACTCATATTATTAACCATATTATGCTTATATGATCGATAGAAAGACAATTACTATACTTATTACACTCACTGTTATCAATCTAACTCATATTATTAACCACATTATGCAAATATGATCGATAGAACGACAATTACTGTACTTATTACACTCACTATTATCAATCTAACTCATATTATTAACCATATTATGCTAATATGATCGATAGAACGACAATTACTATACTTATTACACTCACTATTATCGATCTAACTCATATTATTATCCATATTATGCAGATATGATCGATAGCACGACATTTACTGTACTTATTGCTCTTATTGTTATCAATCTAACTCATATTATTAACCATATTATGCAGATATGATCGATAGAACTACAATTAGTATACTCATTACTCTTATTATTATCAATCTAACTCATATCATTAGCCATATTATGCTTATATGATCGATCGAACGACAATGACTATACTCACTTCTCTTATTATTATCAATCTTACTCATATTATTAGCCATATTATGCTTATATGATCGATCGAACGACAATGACTATACTCACTTCTCTTATTATTATCAATCTTACTCATATTATTAGCCATATTATGCTTATATGATCGATCGAACGACAATGACTATACTCACTTCTCTTATTATTATCAATCTAACTCATATTATTAACCATATTATACTAATATGATCGATAGAACGACAATTACTATACCTATTACACTCACTCTTATCAATCTAACTCGTATTATTAACCACATTATGCAAATATGATCGATAGAACGACAATTACTATACTCATTACTCTTATTATTATCAATCTAACTCATATTATTAGCCATATTATGCTTATATGATCGATAGAACGACAATTACTAGACTCATTACTCTTTTTTTTATCAATCTAACTCATATTGTTAGCCATATTATGCTTATATGATCGATAGGACGACAATTACTATACTTATTACTCTTATTATTATCAATCTAACTCATATTATTAGCCGTATTATGCTTATATGATCGGTAGAACGATAATTACTATACCTATTCCTCTTATTATTATCAATCTAACTCATATCATTAGCCATATTATGCTTATATGATCGATCGAACGACAATGACTATACCCACTTCTCTTATTGTTATCAATCTAACTCATATTATTAGCCATATTATGCTTATATGATCGATAGAAAGACAATTACTATACTTATTACACTCACTGTTATCAATCTAACTCATATTATTAACCACATTATGCAAATATGATCGATAGAACGACAATTACTATACTCATTACTCTTATTATTATCAGCCTAACTCATATTATAAGCCATATTATGCTAATATGATCGATAGAACGACAATTACTATACTTATTACACTCACTATTATCTATCTAACTCATATTATTAACCATATTATGCAGATATGATCGATAGAAAGACAATTACTATACTCATTTCTCTCATTATTATCAACCTAACTCATATTATTAGCCATATTATGCTTATATGATCGACAGAACGACAATTACTATACTTATTACACTCACTGTTATCAATCTAACTCATATTATTGAACATATTATGCAAATATGACCGATAGAACGACAATTACTATACTCATTACTCTTATTATTATCAGTCTAGCTCATATTATTAACCATATTATGCCAATATGATCGATAGAACGACAATTACTGTACTTATTACACTCACTATTATCAATCTAACTCATATTATTAACCATATTATGCTAATATGATCGATAGAACGACAATTACTATACTTATTACACTCACTATTATCAATCTAACTCATATTATTATCCATATTATGCAGATATGATCGATAGCACGACATTTACTGTACTTATTGCTCTTATTGTTATCAATCTAACTCATATTATTAACCATATTATGCAGATATGATCGATAGAACTACAATTAGTATACTCATTACTCTTATTATTATCAATGTAACTCATATTATTAGCCGTATTATGCTTATATGATCGGTAGAACGATAATTACTATACCTATTCCTCTTATTATTATCAATCTAACTCATATCATTAGCCATATTATGCTTATATGATCGATCGAACGACAATGACTATACTCACTTCTCTTATTGTTATCAATCTAACTCATATTATTAGCCATATTATGCTTATATGATCGATAGAAAGACAATTACTATTCTTATTACACTCACTGTTATCAATCTAACTCATATTATTAACCACATTATGCAAATATGATCGATAGAACGACAATTACTATACTCATTACTCTTATTATTATCAGCCTAACACGTATTATAAGCCATATTATGCTAATATGATCGATAGAACGACAATTACTATATTTATTACACTCACTATTATCTATCTAACTCATATTATTAACCATATTATGCAGATATGATCGATAGAAAGACAATTACTATACTCATTTCTCTCATTATTATCAACCTAACTCATATTATTAGCCATATTATGCTTATATGATCGACAGAACGACAATTACTATACTTATTACACTCACTGTTTTCAATCTAACTCATATTATTAAACATATTATGCAAATATGACCGATAGAACGACAATTACTAT
This sequence comes from Megachile rotundata, assembly GCF_050947335.1. Taxonomy (NCBI): domain Eukaryota; kingdom Metazoa; phylum Arthropoda; class Insecta; order Hymenoptera; family Megachilidae; genus Megachile; species Megachile rotundata. Next base: position 151,910 of record NW_027473649.1, read on the forward strand.
ACTCATTACTCTTATTATTATCAGCATAACTCATATTATTAGCCATATTATGCTAATATGATCGATAGAACGACAATTACTGTACTTATTACACTCACTATTATCAATCTAACTCATATTATTAACCATATTATGCTAATATGATCGATAGAACGACAATTACTATACTTATTACACTCACTATTATCAATCTAACTCATATTATTATCCATATTATGCAGATATGATCGATAGCACGACATTTACTGTACTTATTGCTCTTATTGTTATCAATCTAACTCATATTATTAACCATATTATGCAGATATGATCGATAGAACTACAATTAGTATACTCATTACTCTTATTATTATCAATCTAACTCATATCATTAGCCATATTATGCTTATATGATCGATCGAACGACAATGACTATACTCACTTCTCTTATTATTATCAATCTTACTCATATTGTTAGCCATATTATGCTTATATGATCGATCGAACGACAATGACTATACTCACTTCTCGTATTATTATCAATCTAACTCATATTATTAACCATATTATACTAATATGATCGATAGAACGACAATTACTATACCTATTACACTCACTATTATCAATCTAACTCATATTATTAACCATATTATGCTTATATGATCGATAGAAAGACAATTACTATACTTATTACACTCACTGTTATCAATCTAACTCATATTATTAACCACATTATGCAAATATGATCGATAGAACGACAATTACTATACTCATTACTCTTATTATTATCAGCCTAACTCATATTATATGCCATATTATGCTAATATGATCGATAGAACGACAATTACTATACTTATTACACTCACTACTATCTATCTAACTCATATTATTAACCATATTATGCAGATATGATCGATAGAAAGACAATTACTATACTCATTTCTCTCATTATTATCAACCTAACTCATATTATTAGCCATATTATGCTTATATGATCGACAGAACGACAATTACTATACTTATTACACTCACTGTTATCAATCTAACTCATATTATTAAACATATTATGCATATATGACCGATAGAACGACAATTACTATACTCATTGCTCTTATTATTATCAGCATAACTCATATTATTAGCCATATTATGCTTATATGATCGATAGGACGACAATTACTATACTTATTACTCTTATTATTATCAATCTAACTCATATTATTAGCCGTATTATGCTTATATGATCGACAGAACGACAATTAATATACTTATTACACTCACTGTTATCAATCTAACTCATATTATTAAACATATTATGCAAATATGACCGATAGAACGACAATTACTATACTCATTACTCTTATTATTATCAGCATAACTCATATTATTAGCCATATTATGCTAATATGATCGATAGAACGACAATTACTGTACTTATTACACTCACTATTATCAATCTAACTCATATTATTAACCATATTATGCTAATATGATCGATAGAACGACAATTACTATACTTATTACACTCACTATTATCAATCTAACTCATATTATTATCCATATTATGCAGATATGATCGATAGCACGACATTTACTGTACTTATTGCTCTTATTGTTATCAATCTAACTCATATTATTAACCATATTATGCAGATATGATCGATAGAACTACAATTAGTATACTCATTACTCTTATTATTATCAATCTAACTCATATCATTAGCCATATTATGCTTATATGATCGATCGAACGACAATGACTATACTCACTTCTCTTATTATTATCAATCTTACTCATATTATTAGCCATATTATGCTTATATGATCGATCGAACGACAATGACTATACTCACTTCTCGTATTATTATCAATCTAACTCATATTATTAACCATATTATACTAATATGATCGATAGAACGACAATTACTATACCTATTACACTCACTATTGTCAATCTAACTCATATTATTAACCATATTATGCTTATATGATCGATAGAAAGACAATTACTATACTTATTACACTCACTGTTATCAATCTAACTCATATTATTAACCACATTATGCAAATATGATCGATAGAACGACAATTACTATACTCATTACTCTTATTATTATCAGCCTAACTCATATTATATGCCATATTATGCTAATATGATCGATAGACCGACAATTACTATACTTATTACACTCACTATTATCTATCTAACTCATATTATTAACCATATTATGCAGATATGATCGATAGAAAGACAATTACTATACTCATTTCTCTCATTATTATCAACCTAACTCATATTATTAGCCATATTATGCTTATATGATCGACAGAACGACAATTACTATACTTATTACACTCACTGTTATCAATCTAACTCATATTATTAAACATATTATGCAAATATGACCGATAGAACGACAATTACTATACTCATTACTCTTATTATTATCAGCATAACTCATATTATTAGCCATATTATGCTTATATGAACGATAGAACGACAATTACTATACTCATTACTCTTATTATTATCAATCTAGCTCATATTATGAACCATATTATGCTAATATGATCGATAGAACGACAATTACTGTACTTATTACACTCACTATTATCAATCTAACTCATATTATTAACAATATTATGCTAATATGATCGATAGAACGACAATTACTATACTTATTACACTCACTATTATCAATCTAACTCATATTATTATCCATATTATGCAGATATGATCGATAGCACGACATTTACTGTACCTATTGCTCTTATTGTTATCAATCTAACTCATATTATTAACCATATTATGCAGATATGATCGATAGAACTACAATTAGTATACTCATTACTCTTATTATTATCAATCTAACTCATATCATTAGCCATATTATGCTTATATGATCGATCGAACGACAATGACTATACTCACTTCTCTTATTATTATCAATCTTACTCATATTATTAGCCATATTATGCTTATATGATCGATCGAACGACAATGACTATACTCACTTCTCTTATTATTATCAATCTAACTCATATTATTAACCATATTATACTAATATGATCGATAGAACGACAATTACTATACCTATTACACTCACTATTATCAATCTAACTCATATTATTAACCATATTATGCTTATATGATCGATAGAAAGACAATTACTATACTTATTACACTCACTGTTATCAATCTAACTCATATTATTAACCACATTATGCAAATATGATCGATAGAACGACAATTACTATACTCATTACTCTTATTATTATCAGCCTAACTCATATTATAAGCCATATTATGCTAATATGATCGATAGAACGACAATTACCTACTTATTACACTCACTATTATCTATCTAACTCATATTATTAACCATATTATGCAGATATGATCGATAGAAAGACAATTACTATACTCATTTCTCTCATTATTATCAACCTAACTCATATTATTAGCCATATTATGCTTATATGATCGACAGAACGACAAGTACTATACTTATTACACTCACTGTTATCAATCTAACTCATATTATTAAACATATTATGCAAATATGACCGATAGAACGACAATTACTATACTCATTACTCTTATTATTATCAGCATAACTCATATTATTAGCCATATTATGCTAATATGATCGATAGAACGACAATTACTGTACTTATTACACTCACTATTATCAATCTAACTCATATTATTAACCATATTATGCTAATATGATCGATAGAACGACAATTACTATACTTATTACACTCACTATTATCAATCTAACTCATATTATTATCCATATTATGCAGATATGATCGATAGCACGACATTTACTGTACTTATTGCTCTTATTGTTATCAATCTAACTCATATTATTAACCATATTATGCAGATATGATCGATAGAACTACAATTAGTATACTCATTACTCTTATTATTATCAATCTAACTCATATCATTAGCCATATTATGCTTATATGATCGATCGAACGACAATGACTATACTCACTTCTCTTATTATTATCAATCTTACTCATATTATTAGCCATATTATGCTTATATGATCGATCGAACGACAATGACTATACTCACTTCTCGTATTATTATCAATCTAACTCATATTATTAACCATATTATACTAATATGATCGATAGAACGACAATTACTATACCTATTACACTCACTATTATCAATCTAACTCATATTATTAACCATATTATGCTTATATGATCGATAGAAAGACAATTACTATACTTATTACACTCACTGTTATCAATCTAACTCATATTATTAACCACATTATGCAAATATGATCGATAGAACGACAATTACTATACTCATTACTCTTATTATTATCAGCCTAACTCATATTATATGCCATATTATGCTAATATGATCGATAGAACGACAATTACTATACTTATTACACTCACTATTATCTATCTAACTCATATTATTAACCATATTATGCAGATATGATCGATAGAAAGACAATTACTATACTCATTTCTCTCATTATTATCAACCTAACTCATATTATTAGCCATATTATGCTTATATGATCGACAGAACGACAATTACTATACTTATTACACTCACTGTTATCAATCTAACTCATATTATTAAACATATTATGCAAATATGACCGATAGAACGACAATTACTATACTCATTACTCTTATTATTATCAGCATAACTCATATTATTAGCCATATTATGCTAATATGATCGATAGAACGACAATTACTGTACTTATTACACTCACTATTATCAATCTAACTCATATTATTAACCATATTATGCTGATATGATCGATAGAACGACAATTACTATACTTATTACACTCACTATTATCAATCTAACTCATATTATTATCCATATTATGCAGATATGATCGATAGCACGACATTTACTGTACTTATTGCTCTTATTGTTATCAATCTAACTCATATTATTAACCATATTATGCAGATATGATCGATAGAACTACAATTAGTATACTCATTACTCTTATTATTATCAATCTAACTCATATCATTAGCCATATTATGCTTATATGATCGATCGAACGACAATGACTATACTCACTTCTCTTATTATTATCAATCTTACTCATATTATTAGCCATATTATGCTTATATGATCGATCGAACGACAATGACTATACTCACTTCTCGTATTATTATCAATCTAACTCATATTATTAACCATATTATACTAATATGATCGATAGAACGACAATTACTATACCTATTACACTCACTATTGTCAATCTAACTCATATTATTAACCATATTATGCTTATATGATCGATAGACAGACAATTACTGTACTTATTACACTCACTATTATCAATCTAACTCATATTATTAACCATATTATGCTAATATGATCGATAGAACGACAATTAACTATACTTATTACACTCACTATTATCAATCTAACTCATATTATTATCCATATTATGCAGATATGATCGATAGCACGACATTTACTGTACTTATTGCTCTTATTGTTATCAATCTAACTCATATTATTAACCATATTATGCAGATATGATCGATAGAACTACAATTAGTATACTCATTACTCTTATTATTATCAATCTAACTCATATCATTAGCCATATTATGCTTATATGATCGATCGAACGACAATGACTATACTCACTTCTCTTATTATTATCAATCTTACTCATATTATTAGCCATATTATGCTTATATGATCGATCGAACGACAATGACTATACTCACTTCTCGTATTATTATCAATCTAACTCATATTATTAACCATATTATACTAATATGATCGATAGAACGACAATTACTATACCTATTACACTCACTATTGTCAATCTAACTCATATTATTAACCATATTATGCTTATATGATCGATAGAAAGACAATTACTATACTTATTACACTCACTGTTATCAATCTAACTCATATTATTAACCACATTATGCAAATATGATCGATAGAACGACAATTACTATACTCATTACTCTTATTATTATCAGCCTAACTCATATTATATGCCATATTATGCTAATATGATCGATAGACCGACAATTACTATACTTATTACACTCACTATTATCTATCTAACTCATATTATTAACCATATTATGCAGATATGATCGATAGAAAGACAATTACTATACTCATTTCTCTCATTATTATCAACCTAACTCATATTATTAGCCATATTATGCTTATATGATCGACAGAACGACAATTACTATACTTATTACACTCACTGTTATCAATCTAACTCATATTATTAAACATATTATGCAAATATGACCGATAGAACGACAATTACTATACTCATTACTCTTATTATTATCAGCATAACTCATATTATTAGCCATATTATGCTTATATGAACGATAGAACGACAATTACTATACTCATTACTCTTATTATTATCAATCTAGCTCATATTATGAACCATATTATGCTAATATGATCGATAGAACGACAATTACTGTACTTATTACACTCACTATTATCAATCTAACTCATATTATTAACAATATTATGCTAATATGATCGATAGAACGACAATTACTATACTTATTACACTCACTATTATCAATCTAACTCATATTATTATCCATATTATGCAGATATGATCGATAGCACGACATTTACTGTACCTATTGCTCTTATTGTTATCAATCTAACTCATATTATTAACCATATTATGCAGATATGATCGATAGAACTACAATTAGTATACTCATTACTCTTATTATTATCAATCTAACTCATATCATTAGCCATATTATGCTTATATGATCGATCGAACGACAATGACTATACTCACTTCTCTTATTATTATCAATCTTACTCATATTATTAGCCATATTATGCTTATATGATCGATCGAACGACAATGACTATACTCACTTCTCTTATTATTATCAATCTAACTCATATTATTAACCATATTATACTAATATGATCGATAGAACGACAATTACTATACCTATTACACTCACTATTATCAATCTAACTCATATTATTAACCATATTATGCTTATATGATCGATAGAAAGACAATTACTATACTTATTACACTCACTGTTATCAATCTAACTCATATTATTAACCACATTATGCAAATATGATCGATAGAACGACAATTACTATACTCATTACTCTTATTATTATCAGCCTAACTCATATTATAAGCCATATTATGCTAATATGATCGATAGAACGACAATTACCTACTTATTACACTCACTATTATCTATCTAACTCATATTATTAACCATATTATGCAGATATGATCGATAGAAAGACAATTACTATACTCATTTCTCTCATTATTATCAACCTAACTCATATTATTAGCCATATTATGCTTATATGATCGACAGAACGACAATTACTATACTTATTACACTCACTGTTATCAATCTAACTCATATTATTAAACATATTATGCAAATATGACCGATAGAACGACAATTACTATACTCATTACTCTTATTATTATCAGCATAACTCATATTATTAGCCATATTATGCTAATATGATCGATAGAACGACAATTACTGTACTTATTACACTCACTATTATCAATCTAACTCATATTATTAACCATATTATGCTAATATGATCGATAGAACGACAATTACTATACTTATTACACTCACTATTATCAATCTTACTCATATTATTATCCATATTATGCAGATATGATCGATAGCACGACATTTACTGTACCTATTGCTCTTATTGTTATCAATCTAACTCATATTATTAACCATATTATGCAGATATGATCGATAGAACTACAATTAGTATACTCATTACTCTTATTATTATCAATCTAACTCATATCATTAGCCATATTATGCTTATATGATCGATCGAACGACAATGACTATACTCACTTCTCTTATTATTATCAATCTTACTCATATTATTAGCCATATTATGCTTATATGATCGATCGAACGACAATGACTATACTCACTTCTCTTATTATTATCAATCTAACTCATATTATTAACCATATTATACTAATATGATCGATAGAACGACAATTACTATACCTATTACACTCACTATTATCAATCTAACTCATATTATTAACCATATTATGCTTATATGATCGATAGAAAGACAATTACTATACTTATTACACTCACTGTTATCAATCTAACTCATATTATTAACCACATTATGCAAATATGATCGATAGAACGACAATTACTATACTCATTACTCTTATTATTATCAGCCTAACTCATATTATAAGCCATATTATGCTAATATGATCGATAGAACGACAATTACCTACTTATTACACTCACTATTATCTATCTAACTCATATTATTAACCATATTATGCAGATATGATCGATAGAAAGACAATTACTATACTCATTTCTCTCATTATTATCAACCTAACTCATATTATTAGCCATATTATGCTTATATGATCGACAGAACGACAATTACTATACTTATTACACTCACTGTTATCAATCTAACTCATATTATTAAACATATTATGCAAATATGACCGATAGAACGACAATTACTATACTCATTACTCTTATTATTATCAGCATAACTCATATTATTAGCCATATTATGCTAATATGATCGATAGAACGACAATTACTGTACTTATTACACTCACTATTATCAATCTAACTCATATTATTAACCATATTATGCTAATATGATCGATAGAACGACAATTACTATACTTATTACACTCACTATTATCAATCTTACTCATATTATTATCCATATTATGCAGATATGATCGATAGCACGACATTTACTGTACTTATTGCTCTTATTGTTATCAATCTAACTCATATTATTAACCATATTATGCAGATATGATCGATAGAACTACAATTAGTATACTCATTACTCTTATTATTATCAATCTAACTCATATCATTAGCCATATTATGCTTATATGATCGATCGAACGACAATGACTATACTCACTTCTCTTATTATTATCAATCTTACTCATATTATTAGCCATATTATGCTTATATGATCGATCGAACGACAATGACTATACTCACTTCTCGTATTATTATCAATCTAACTCATATTATTAACCATATTATACTAATATGATCGATAGAACGACAATTACTATACCTATTACACTCACTATTATCAATCTAACTCATATTATTAACCATATTATGCTTATATGATCGATAGAAAGACAATTACTATACTTATTACACACACTGTTATCAATCTAACTCATATTATTAACCACATTATGCAAATATGATCGATAGAACGACAATTACTATACTCATTACTCTTATTATTATCAGCCTAACTCATATTATATGCCATATTATGCTAATATGATCGATAGAACGACAATTACTATACTTATTACACTCACTATTATCTATCTAACTCATATTATTAACCATATTATGCAGATATGATCGATAGAAAGACAATTACTATACTCATTTCTCTCATTATTATCAACCTAACTCATATTATTAGCCATATTATGCTTATATGATCGACAGAACGACAATTACTATACTTATTACACTCACTGTTATCAATCTAACTCATATTATTAAACATATTATGCAAATATGACCGATAGAACGACAATTACTATACTCATTACTCTTATTATTATCAGCATAACTCATATTATTAGCCATATTATGCTAATATGATCGATAGAACGACAATTACTGTACTTATTACACTCACTATTATCAATCTAACTCATATTATTAACCATATTATGCTGATATGATCGATAGAACGACAATTACTATACTTATTACACTCACTATTATCAATCTAACTCATATTATTATCCATATTATGCAGATATGATCGATAGCACGACATTTACTGTACTTATTGCTCTTATTGTTATCAATCTAACTCATATTATTAACCATATTATGCAGATATGATCGATAGAACTACAATTAGTATACTCATTACTCTTATTATTATCAATCTAACTCATATCATTAGCCATATTATGCTTATATGATCGATCGAACGACAATGACTATACTCACTTCTCTTATTATTATCAATGTTACTCATATTATTAGCCATATTATGCTTATATGATCGATCGAACGACAATGACTATACTCACTTCTCGTATTATTATCAATCTAACTCATATTATTAACCATATTATACTAATATGATCGATAGAACGACAATTACTATACCTATTACACTCACTATTATCAATCTAACTCATATTATTAACCGTATTATGCTTATATGATCGATAGAAAGACAATTACTATACTTATTACACTCACTGTTATCAATCTAACTCATATTATTAACCACATTATGCAAATATGATCGATAGAACGACAATTACTATACTCATTACTCTTATTATTATCAGCCTAACTCATATTATATGCCATATTATGCTAATATGATCGATAGACCGACAATTACTATACTTATTACACTCACTATTATCTATCTAACTCATATTATTAACCATATTATGCAGATATGATCGATAGAAAGACAATTACTATACTCATTTCTCTCATTATTATCAACCTAACTCATATTATTAGCCATATTATGCTTATATGATCGACAGAACGACAATTACTATACTTATTACACTCACTGTTATCAATCTAACTCATATTATTAAACATATTATGCAAATATGACCGATAGAACGACAATTACTATACTCATTACTCTTATTATTATCAGCATAACTCATATTATTAGCCATATTATGCTTATATGAACGATAGAACGACAATTACTATACTCATTACTCTTATTATTATCAATCTAGCTCATATTATGAACCATATTATGCTAATATGATCGATAGAACGACAATTACTGTACTTATTACACTCACTATTATCAATCTAACTCATATTATTAACAATATTATGCTAATATGATCGATAGAACGACAATTACTATACTTATTACACTCACTATTATCAATCTAACTCATATTATTATCCATATTATGCAGATATGATCGATAGCACGACATTTACTGTACCTATTGCTCTTATTGTTATCAATCTAACTCATATTATTAACCATATTATGCAGATATGATCGATAGAACTACAATTAGTATACTCATTACTCTTATTATTATCAATCTAACTCATATCATTAGCCATATTATGCTTATATGATCGATCGAACGACAATGACTATACTCACTTCTCTTATTATTATTAATCTAACTCATATTATTAACCATATTATACTAATATGATCGATAGAACGACAATTACTATACCTATTACACTCACTATTATCTATCTAACTCATATTATTAACCATATTATGCAGATATGATCGATAGAAAGACAATTACTATACTCATTTCTCTCATTATTATCAACCTAACTCATATTATTAGCCATATTATGCTTATATGATCGACAGAACGACAATTACTATACTTATTACACTCACTGTTATCAATCTAACTCATATTATTAAACATATTATGCAAATATGACCGATAGAACGACAATTACTATACTCATTACTCTTATTATTATCAGCATAACTCATATTATTAGCCATATTATGCTAATATGATCGATAGAACGACAATTACTGTACTTATTACACTCACTATTATCAATCTAACTCATATTATTAACCATATTATGCTAATATGATCGATAGAACGACAATTACTATACTTATTACACTCACTATTATCAATCTAACTCATATTATTATCCATATTATGCAGATATGATCGATAGCACGACATTTACTGTACTTATTGCTCTTATTGTTATCAATCTAACTCATATTATTAACCATATTATGCAGATATGATCGATAGAACTACAATTAGTATACTCATTACTCTTATTATTATCAATCTAACTCATATCATTAGCCATATTATGCTTATATGATCGATCGAACGACAATGACTATACTCACTTCTCTTATTATTATCAATCTTACTCATATTATTAGCCATATTATGCTTATATGATCGATCGAACGACAATGACTATACTCACTTCTCGTATTATTATCAATCTAACTCATATTATTAACCATATTATACTAATATGATCGATAGAACGACAATTACTATACCTATTACACTCACTATTATCAATCTAACTCATATTATTAACCATATTATGCTTATATGATCGATAGAAAGACAATTACTATACTTATTACACTCACTGTTATCAATCTAACTCATATTATTAACCACATTATGCAAATATGATCGATAGAACGACAATTACTATACTCATTACTCTTATTATTATCAGCCTAACTCATATTATATGCCATATTATGCTAATATGATCGATAGAACGACAATTACTATACTTATTACACTCACTATTATCTATCTAACTCATATTATTAACCATATTATGCTTATGTGATCGATAAAACGACAATTACTATACTCATTACTCTTATTATTATCAATCTAACTCATATTATTAGCCATATTATGCTTATATGATCGATAGAACGACAGTTACTATACTTATTACACTCACTGTTATCAATCTAACTCATATTATTAACCATATTATGCACATATGATCGATAGATCGACAATTACTATACTTATTACTCTTATTATTATGAATCTAACTCATATTATTAACCATATTGTGCAGATATGATCGATAGCACGACATTTACTATACTTATTACTCTTATTGTTATCAATCTAACTCATATTATTAACCATATTATGCAGATATGATCGATAGAACTACAATTAGTATACTCATTACTCTTATTATTATCAGCCTAACTCATATTACAAGCCACATTATGCTAATATGATCGATAGAACGATAATTACTATACTTATTACACTCACTATTATCAATCTAACTCATATTATTAGCCATATTATGCTTATATGATCGATCGAACGACAATGACTATACTCACTTCTCTTATTATTATTAATCTAACTCATATTATTAACCATATTATACTAATATGATCGATAGAACGACAATTACTATACCTATTACACTCACTATTATCAATCTAACTCATATTATTAACCATAGTATGCGGATATGATCGATAGCACGACATTTACTATACTTATTACTCTTATTGTTTTCAATCTAACTCATATTATTAGCCATATTATGCTTATATGATCGACAGAACGACAATTACTAGACTCATTACTCTTATTATTATCAATCTAACTCATATTATTAGCCATATTATGCTTATATGATCATTAGAACGATAATTACTATACCTATTACTCTTATTATTATCAATCTAACTCATATCATTAGCCATATTATGCTTATATGATCGATCGAACGACAATGACTATACTCACTTCTCTTATTATTATCAATCTTACTCATATTATTAGCCATATTATGCTTATATGATCGATCGAACGACAATGACTATACTCACTTCTCGTATTATTATCAATCTAACTCATATTATTAACCATATTATACTAATATGATCGATAGAACGACAATTACTATACCTATTACACTCACTATTGTCAATCTAACTCATATTATTAACCATATTATGCTTATATGATCGATAGAAAGACAATTACTATACTTATTACACTCACTGTTATCAATCTAACTCATATTATTAACCACATTATGCAAATATGATCGATAGAACGACAATTACTATACTCATTACTCTTATTATTATCAGCCTAACTCATATTATATGCCATATTATGCTAATATGATCGGTAGACCGACAATTACTATACTTATTACACTCACTATTATCTATCTAACTCATATTATTAACCATATTATGCAGATATGATCGATAGAAAGACAATTACTATACTCATTTCTCTCATTATTATCAACCTAACTCATATTATTAGCCATATTATGCTTATATGATCGACAGAACGACAATTACTATACTTATTACACTCACTGTTATCAATCTAACTCATATTATTAAACATATTATGCAAATATGACCGATAGAACGACAATTACTATACTCATTACTCTTATTATTATCAGCATAACTCATATTATTAGCCATATTATGCTTATATGAACGATAGAACGACAATTACTATACTCATTACTCTTATTATTATCAATCTAGCTCATATTATGAACCATATTATGCTAATATGATCGATAGAACGACAATTACTGTACTTATTACACTCACTATTATCAATCTAACTCATATTATTAACAATATTATGCTAATATGATCGATAGAACGACAATTACTATACTTATTACACTCACTATTATCAATCTAACTCATATTATTATCCATATTATGCAGATATGATCGATAGCACGACATTTACTGTACCTATTGCTCTTATTGTTATCAATCTAACTCATATTATTAACCATATTATGCAGATATGATCGATAGAACTACAATTAGTATACTCATTACTCTTATTATTATCAATCTAACTCATATCATTAGCCATATTATGCTTATATGATCGATCGAACGACAATGACTATACTCACTTCTCTTATTATTATCAATCTTACTCATATTATTAGCCATATTATGCTTATATGATCGATCGAACGACAATGACTATACTCACTTCTCTTATTATTATCAATCTAACTCATATTATTAACCATATTATACTAATATGATCGATAGAACGACAATTACTATACCTATTACACTCACTATTATCTATCTAACTCATATTATTAACCATATTATGCAGATATGATCGATAGAAAGACAATTACTATACTCATTTCTCTCATTATTATCAACCTAACTCATATTATTAGCCATATTATGCTTATATGATCGACAGAACGACAATTACTATACTTATTACACTCACTGTTATCAATCTAACTCATATTATTAAACATATTATGCAAATATGACCGATAGAACGACAATTACTATACTCATTACTCTTATTATTATCAGCATAACTCATATTATTAGCCATATTATGCTAATATGATCGATAGAACGACAATTACTGTACTTATTACACTCACTATTATCAATCTAACTCATATTATTAACCATATTATGCTAATATGATCGATAGAACGACAATTACTATACTTATTACACTCACTATTATCAATCTAACTCATATTATTATCCATATTATGCAGATATGATCGATAGCACGACATTTACTGTACTTATTGCTCTTATTGTTATCAATCTAACTCATATTATTAACCATATTATGCAGATATGATCGATAGAACTACAATTAGTATACTCATTACTCTTATTATTATCAATCTAACTCATATCATTAGCCATATTATGCTTATATGATCGATCGAACGACAATGACTATACTCACTTCTCTTATTATTATCAATCTTACTCATATTATTAGCCATATTATGCTTATATGATCGATCGAACGACAATGACTATACTCACTTCTCGTATTATTATCAATCTAACTCATATTATTAACCATATTATACTAATATGATCGATAGAACGACAATTACTATACCTATTACACTCACTATTATCAATCTAACTCATATTATTAACCATATTATGCTTATATGATCGATAGAAAGACAATTACTATACTTATTACACTCACTGTTATCAATCTAACTCATATTATTAACCACATTATGCAAATATGATCGATAGAACGACAATTACTATACTCATTACTCTTATTATTATCAGCCTAACTCATATTATATGCCATATTATGCTAATATGATCGATAGAACGACAATTACTATACTTATTACACTCACTATTATCTATCTAACTCATATTATTAACCATATTATGCAGATATGATCGATAGAAAGACAATTACTATACTCATTTCTCTCATTATTATCAACCTAACTCATATTATTAGCCATATTATGCTTATATGATCGACAGAACGACAATTACTATACTTATTACACTCACTGTTATCAATCTAACTCATATTATTAAACATATTATGCAAATATGACCGATAGAACGACAATTACTATACTCATTACTCTTATTATTATCAGCATAACTCATATTATTAGCCATATTATGCTAATATCATCGATAGAACGACAATTACTGTACTTATTACACTCACTATTATCAATCTAACTCATATTATTAACCATATTATGCTGATATGATCGATAGAACGACAATTACTATACTTATTACACTCACTATTATCAATCTAACTCATATTATTATCCATATTATGCAGATATGATCGATAGCACGACATTTACTGTACTTATTGCTCTTATTGTTATCAATCTAACTCATATTATTAACCATATTATGCAGATATGATCGATAGAACTACAATTAGTATACTCATTACTCTTATTATTATCAATCTAACTCATATCATTAGCCATATTATGCTTATATGATCGATCGAACGACAATGACTATACTCACTTCTCTTATTATTATCAATGTTACTCATATTATTAGCCATATTATGCTTATATGATCGATCGAACGACAATGACTATACTCACTTCTCGTATTATTATCAATCTAACTCATATTATTAACCATATTATACTAATATGATCGATAGAACGACAATTACTATACCTATTACACTCACTATTATCAATCTAACTCATATTATTAACCATATTATGCTTATATGATCGATAGAAAGACAATTACTATACTTATTACACTCACTGTTATCAATCTAACTCATATTATTAACCACATTATGCAAATATGATCGATAGAACGACAATTACTATACTCATTACTCTTATTATTATCAGCCTAACTCATGTTATATGCCATATTATGCTAATATGATCGATAGAACGACAATTACTATACTTATTACACTCACTATTATCTATCTAACTCATATTATTAACCATATTATGCAGATATGATCGATAGAAAGACAATTACTATACTCATTTCTCTCATTATTATCAACCTAACTCATATTATTAGCCATATTATGCTTATATGATCGACAGAACGACAATTACTATACTTATTACACTCACTGTTATCAATCTAACTCATATTATTAAACATATTATGCATATATGACCGATAGAACGACAATTACTATACTCATTACTCTTATTATTATCAGCATAACTCATATTATTAGCCATATTATGCTTATATGAACGATAGAACGACAATTACTATACTCATTACTCTTATTATTATCAATCTAGCTCATATTATGAACCATATTATGCTAATATGATCGATAGAACGACAATTACTGTACTTATTACACTCACTATTATCAATCCAACTCATATTATTAACCATATTATGCTAATATGATCGATAGAACGACAATTACTATACTTATTACACTCACTATTATCAATCTAACTCATATTATTATCCATATTATGCAGATATGATCGATAGCACGACATTTACTGTACCTATTGCTCTTATTGTTATCAATCTAACTCATATTATTAACCATATTATGCAGATATGATCGATAGAACTACAATTAGTATACTCATTACTCTCATTATTATCAATCTAACTCATATCATTAGCCATATTATGCTTATATGATCGATCGAACGACAATGACTATACTCACTTCTCTTATTATTATCAATCTTACTCATATTATTAGCCATATTATGCTTATATGATCGATCGAACGACAATGACTATACTCACTTCTCTTATTATTATCAATCTAACTCATATTATTAACCATATTATACTAATATGATCGATAGAACGACAATTACTATACCTATTACACTCACTCTTATCAATCTAACTCGTATTATTAACCACATTATGCAAATATGATCGATAGAACGACAATTACTATACTCATTACTCTTATTATTATCAATCTAACTCATATTATCAGCCATATTATGCTTATATGATCGATAGAACGACAATTACTAGACTCATTACTCTTATTTTTATCAATCTAACTCATATTGTTAGCCATATTATGCTTATATGATCGATCGAACGACAATGACTATACTCACTTCTCTTATTGTTATCAATCTAACTCATATTATTAGCCATATTATGCTTATATGATCGATAGAAAGACAATTACTATACTTATTACAGTCACTGTTATCAATCTAACTCATATTATTAACCACATTATGCAAATATGATCGATAGAACGACAATTACTATACTCATTACTCTTATTGTTATCAATCTAACTCATATTATTAACCATATTATGCAGATATGATCGATAGAACTACAATTAGTATACTCCTTACTCTTATTATTATCAATCTAACTCATATTATTTGCCATATTATGCTTATATGATCGATAGAACGACAATTACTATATTCATTTCTCTTATTATTATCAATCTAACTCATATTATTAGCCATATTATGCTTATATGATCGATAGAAAGACAATTACTATACTTATTACACTCACTGTTATCAATCTAACTCATATTATTAACCACATTATGCAAATATGATCGATAGAACGACAATTACTATACTCATTACTCTTATTATTATCAGCCTAACTCATATTATAAGCCATATTATGCTAATATGATCGATAGAACGACAATTACTATACTTATTACACTCACTATTATTAATCTAACTCATATTGTTAACCATATTATGCAGATATGATCGATAGAAAGACAATTACTATACTCATTTCTCTTATTATTATCAATCTAACTCATATTATTAGCCATATTATGCTTATATGATCGATAGAACGACAATTACTATACTTATTACTCTCATTATTATCTATCTAACTCATATTATTAGCCATATTATGCTTATGTGATCGATAAAACGACAATTACTATACTCATTACTCTTATTATTATCAATCTAACTCATATTATTAGCCATATTATGCTTATATGATCGATAGAACGACAATTACTAGACTCATTACTCTTATTATTATCAATCTAACTCATATTGTTAGCCATATTATGCTTATATGATCGATAGGACGACAATTACTATACTTATTACACTCAATGTTATCAATCTAACTCATATTATTAACCACATTATGCAAATATGATCGATAGAACGACAATTATTATACTCATTACTCTTATTATTATCAGCCTAACTCATATTACAAGCCACATTATGCTAATATGATCGATAGAACGATAATTACTATACTTACTACACTCACTATTATCAATCTAACTCATATTATTAGCCATATTATGCTTATGTGATCGATAGAACGACAATTACTATACTTATTACTCTTATTATTATGAGTCTAACTCATATTATTAACCATATTATGCAGATATGATCGATAGCACGACATTTACTACACTTATTACTCTTATTATTATCAATCTAACTCAGATTATTAGCCATATTATGCTTATGTGATCGACAGAACGACAATTACTATACTTATTACACTCACTGTTATCAATCTAACTCATATTATTAACCATATTATGCACATATGATCGATAGATCGACAATTACTATACTTATTACTCTTATTATTATGAATCTAACTCATATTATTAACCATATTGTGCAGATATGATCGATAGCACGACATTTACTATACTTATTACTCTTATTGTTATCAATCTAACTCATATTATTAACCATATTATGCAGATATGATCGATAGAACTACAATTAGTATACTCATTACTCTTATTATTATCAGCCTAACTCATATTACAAGCCACATTATGCTAATATGATCGATAGAACGATAATTACTATACTTATTACACTCACTATTATCAATCTAACTCATATTATTAGCCATATTATGCTTATATGATCGATCGAACGACAATGACTATACTCACTTCTCTTATTATTATTAATCTAACTCATATTATTAACCATATTATACTAATATGATCGATAGAACGACAATTACTATACCTATTACACTCACTATTATCAATCTAACTCATATTATTAACCATAGTATGCGGATATGATCGATAGCACGACATTTACTATACTTATTACTCTTATTGTTTTCAATCTAACTCATATTATTAGCCATATTATGCTTATATGATCGACAGAACGACAATTACTAGACTCATTACTCTTATTATTATCAATCTAACTCATATTATTAGCCATATTATGCTTATATGATCATTAGAACGATAATTACTATACCTATTACTCTTATTATTATCAATCTAACTCATATCATTAGCCATATTATGCTTATATGATCGATAGAAGGACAATGACTATACTCACTTCTCTTACGATTATCAATCTTACTCATATTATTAGCCATATTATGCTTATATGATCGATCGAACGACAATGACTATACCCACTTCTCTTATTATTATCAATCTAACTCATATTATTAACCATATTATACTAATATGATCGATAGAACGACAATTACTATACCTATTACACTCACTATTATCAATCTAACTCATATTATTAACCATAGTATGCGGATATGATCGATAGCACGACATTTACTACACTTATTACTCTTATTATTATCGATCTAACTCATATTACTAGCTATATTATGCTTATATGATCGACAGAACGACAATTACTATACTTATTACACTCACTGTTATCAATCTAACTCATATTATTAACCACATTATGCAAATATGATCGATAGAACGACAATTACTATACTCATTACACTCACTATTATCAATCTAACTCATATTATTAACCATATTATGCAGATATGATCGATAGCACGACATTTACTATACTTATTACTCTTATTGTTAACAATCTAACTCATATTATTAACCATATTATGCAGACATGATCGATAGAACTACAATTAGTATACTCCTTACTCTTATTATTATCAATCTAACTCATATTATTAGCCACATTATGCAAATGTGATCGATAGAACGACAATTACTATACTCATTACTCTTATTATTATCAGCCTAACTCATATTATAAGCCATATTATGCTAATATGATCGATAGAACGACAATTACTATACTTATTACTCTTATTATTATGAATCTAACTCATATTATTAACCATATTATGCAGATATGATCGATAGCACGACATTTACTACACTTATTACTCTTATTGTTATCAATCTAGCTCAGATTATTAGCCATATTATGCTTATGTAATCGACAGAACGACAATCACTATACTTAATACACTCACTGTTATCAATCTAACTCATATTATTAACCATATTATGCACATATGATCGATAGAACGACAATTACTATACTTATTACACTCACTGTTATCAATCTAACTCATATTATTAAACATATTATGCATATATGACCGATAGAACGACAATTACTATACTCATTACTCTTATTATTATCAGCATAACTCATATTATTAGCCATATTATGCTTATATGAACGATAGAACGACAATTACTATACTCATTACTCTTATTATTATCAATCTAGCTCATATTATGAACCATATTATGCTAATATGATCGATAGAACGACAATTACTGTACTTATTACACTCACTATTATCAATCTAACTCATATTATTAACCATATTATGCTAATATGATCGATAGAACGACAATTACTATACTTATTACACTCACTATTATCAATCTAACTCATATTATTATCCATATTATGCAGATATGATCGATAGCACGACATTTACTGTACCTATTGCTCTTATTGTTATCAATCTAACTCATATTATTAACCATTTTATGCTTATATGATCGATCGAACGACAATGACTATACTCACTTCTCTTATTATTATCAATCTTACTCATATTATTAGCCATATTATGCTTATATGATCGATCGAACGACAATGACTATACTCACTTCTCTTATTATTATCAATCTAACTCATATTATTAACCATATTATACTAATATGATCGATAGAACGACAATTACTATACCTATTACACTCACTATTATCTATCTAACTCATATTATTAACCATATTATGCAGATATGATCGATAGAAAGACAATTACTATACTCATTTCTCTCATTATTATCAACCTAACTCATATTATTAGCCATATTATGCTTATATGATCGACAGAACGACAATTACTATACTTATTACACTCACTGTTATCAATCTAACTCATATTATTAAACATATTATGCAAATATGACCGATAGAACGACAATTACTATACTCATTACTCTTATTATTATCAGCATAACTCATATTATTAGCCATATTATGCTAATATGATCGATAGAACGACAATTACTGTACTTATTACACTCACTATTATCAATCTAACTCATATTATTAACCATATTATGCTAATATGATCGATAGAACGACAATTACTATACTTATTACACTCACTATTATCAATCTAACTCATATTATTATCCATATTATGCAGATATGATCGATAGCACGACATTTACTGTACTTATTGCTCTTATTGTTATCAATCTAACTCATATTATTAACCATATTATGCAGATATGATCGATAGAACTACAATTAGTATACTCATTACTCTTATTATTATCAATCTAACTCATATCATTAGCCATATTATGCTTATATGATCGATCGAACGACAATGACTATACTCACTTCTCTTATTATTATCAATCTTACTCATATTATTAGCCATATTATGCTTATATGATCGATCGAACGACAATGACTATACTCACTTCTCGTATTATTATCAATCTAACTCATATTATTAACCATATTATACTAATATGATCGATAGAACGACAATTACTATACCTATTACACTCACTATTATCAATCTAACTCATATTATTAACCATATTATGCTTATATGATCGATAGAAAGACAATTACTATACTTATTACACTCACTGTTATCAATCTAACTCATATTATTAACCACATTATGCAAATATGATCGATAGAACGACAATTACTATACTCATTACTCTTATTATTATCAGCCTAACTCATATTATATGCCATATTATGCTAATATGATCGATAGAACGACAATTACTATACTTATTACACTCACTATTATCTATCTAACTCATATTATTAACCATATTATGCAGATATGATCGATAGAAAGACAATTACTATACTCATTTCTCTCATTATTATCAACCTAACTCATATTATTAGCCATATTATGCTTATATGATCGACAGAACGACAATTACTATACTTATTACACTCACTGTTATCAATCTAACTCATATTATTAAACATATTATGCATATATGACCGATAGAACGACAATTACTATACTCATTACTCTTATTATTATCAGCATAACTCATATTATTAGCCATATTATGCTTATATGAACGATAGAACGACAATTACTATACTCATTACTCTTATTATTATCAATCTAGCTCATATTATGAACCATATTATGCTAATATGATCGATAGAACGACAATTACTGTACTTATTACACTCACTATTATCAATCCAACTCATATTATTAACCATATTATGCTAATATGATCGATAGAACGACAATTACTATACTTATTACACTCACTATTATCAATCTAACTCATATTATTATCCATATTATGCAGATATGATCGATAGCACGACATTTACTGTACCTATTGCTCTTATTGTTATCAATCTAACTCATATTATTAACCATATTATGCAGATATGATCGATAGAACTACAATTAGTATACTCATTACTCTCATTATTATCAATCTAACTCATATCATTAGCCATATTATGCTTATATGATCGATCGAACGACAATGACTATACTCACTTCTCTTATTATTATCAATCTTACTCATATTATTAGCCATATTATGCTTATATGATCGATCGAGCGACAATGACTATACTCACTTCTCTTATTATTATCAATCTAACTCATATTATTAACCATATTATACTAATATGATCGATAGAACGACAATTACTATACCTATTACACTCACTCTTATCAATCTAACTCGTATTATTAACCACATTATGCAAATATGATCGATAGAACGACAATTACTATACTCATTACTCTTATTATTATCAATCTAACTCATATTATTAGCCATATTATGCTTATATGATCGATAGAACGACAATTACTAGACTCATTACTCTTATTTTTATCAATCTAACTCATATTGTTAGCCATATTATGCTTATATGATCGATCGAACGACAATGACTATACTCACTTCTCTTATTGTTATCAATCTAACTCATATTATTAGCCATATTATGCTTATATGATCGATAGAAAGACAATTACTATACTTATTACAGTCACTGTTATCAATCTAACTCATATTATTAACCACATTATGCAAATATGATCGATAGAACGACAATTACTATACTCATTACTCTTATTGTTATCAATCTAACTCATATTATTAACCATATTATGCAGATATGATCGATAGAACTACAATTAGTATACTCCTTACTCTTATTATTATCAATCTAACTCATATTATTTGCCATATTATGCTTATATGATCGATAGAACGACAATTACTATATTCATTTCTCTTATTATTATCAATCTAACTCATATTATTAGCCATATTATGCTTATATGATCGATAGAAAGACAATTACTATACTTATTACACTCACTGTTATCAATCTAACTCATATTATTAACCACATTATGCAAATATGATCGATAGAACGACAATTACTATACTCATTACTCTTATTATTATCAGCCTAACTCATATTATAAGCCATATTATGCTAATATGATCGATAGAACGACAATTACTATACTTATTACACTCACTATTATTAATCTAACTCATATTGTTAACCATATTATGCAGATATGATCGATAGAAAGACAATTACTATACTCATTTCTCTTATTATTATCAATCTAACTCATATTATTAGCCATATTATGCTTATATGATCGATAGAACGACAATTACTATACTTATTACTCTCATTATTATCTATCTAACTCATATTATTAGCCATATTATGCTTATGTGATCGATAAAACGACAATTACTATACTCATTACTCTTATTATTATCAATCTAACTCATATTATTAGCCATATTATGCTTATATGATCGATAGAACGACAATTACTAGACTCATTACTCTTATTATTATCAATCTAACTCATATTGTTAGCCATATTATGCTTATATGATCGATAGGACGACAATTACTATACTTATTACACTCAATGTTATCAATCTAACTCATATTATTAACCACATTATGCAAATATGATCGATAGAACGACAATTATTATACTCATTACTCTTATTATTATCAGCCTAACTCATATTACAAGCCACATTATGCTAATATGATCGATAGAACGATAATTACTATACTTACTACACTCACTATTATCAATCTAACTCATATTATTAGCCATATTATGCTTATGTGATCGATAGAACGACAATTACTATACTTATTACTCTTATTATTATGAGTCTAACTCATATTATTAACCATATTATGCAGATATGATCGATAGCACGACATTTACTACACTTATTACTCTTATTATTATCAATCTAACTCAGATTATTAGCCATATTATGCTTATGTGATCGACAGAACGACAATTACTATACTTATTACACTCACTGTTATCAATCTAACTCATATTATTAACCATATTATGCACATATGATCGATAGATCGACAATTACTATACTTATAACTCTTATTATTATGAATCTAACTCATATTATTAACCATATTGTGCAGATATGATCGATAGCACGACATTTACTATACTTATTACTCTTATTGTTATCAATCTAACTCATATTATTAACCATATTATGCAGATATGATCGATAGAACTACAATTAGTATACTCATTACTCTTATTATTATCAGCCTAACTCATATTACAAGCCACATTATGCTAATATGATCGATAGAACGATAATTACTATACTTATTACACTCACTATTATCAATCTAACTCATATTATTAGCCATATTATGCTTATATGATCGATCGAACGACAATGACTATACTCACTTCTCTTATTATTATTAATCTAACTCATATTATTAACCATATTATACTAATATGATCGATAGAACGACAATTACTATACCTATTACACTCACTATTATCAATCTAACTCATATTATTAACCATAGTATGCGGATATGATCGATAGCACGACATTTACTATACTTATTACTCTTATTGTTTTCAATCTAACTCATATTATTAGCCATATTATGCTTATATGATCGACAGAACGACAATTACTAGACTCATTACTCTTATTATTATCAATCTAACTCATATTATTAGCCATATTATGCTTATATGATCATTAGAACGATAATTACTATACCTATTACTCTTATTATTATCAATCTAACTCATATCATTAGCCATATTATGCTTATATGATCGATAGAAGGACAATGACTATACTCACTTCTCTTACGATTATCAATCTTACTCATATTATTAGCCATATTATGCTTATATGATCGATCGAACGACAATGACTATACCCACTTCTCTTATTATTATCAATCTAACTCATATTATTAACCATATTATACTAATATGATCGATAGAACGACAATTACTATACCTATTACACTCACTATTATCAATCTAACTCATATTATTAACCATAGTATGCGGATATGATCGATAGCACGACATTTACTACACTTATTACTCTTATTATTATCGATCTAACTCATATTACTAGCTATATTATGCTTATATGATCGACAGAACGACAATTACTATACTTATTACACTCACTGTTATCAATCTAACTCATATTATTAACCACATTATGCAAATATGATCGATAGAACGACAATTACTATACTCATTACACTCACTATTATCAATCTAACTCATATTATTAACCATATTATGCAGATATGATCGATAGCACGACATTTACTATACTTATTACTCTTATTGTTAACAATCTAACTCATATTATTAACCATATTATGCAGACATGATCGATAGAACTACAATTAGTATACTCCTTACTCTTATTATTATCAATCTAACTCATATTATTAGCCACATTATGCAAATGTGATCGATAGAACGACAATTACTATACTCATTACTCTTATTATTATCAGCCTAACTCATATTATAAGCCATATTATGCTAATATGATCGATAGAACGACAATTACTATACTTATTACTCTTATTATTATGAATCTAACTCATATTATTAACCATATTATGCAGATATGATCGATAGCACGACATTTACTACACTTATTACTCTTATTGTTATCAATCTAGCTCAGATTATTAGCCATATTATGCTTATGTAATCGACAGAACGACAATCACTATACTTAATACACTCACTGTTATCAATCTAACTCATATTATTAACCATATTATGCACATATGATCGATAGAACGACAATTACTATACTTATTACACTCACTGTTATCAATCTAACTCATATTATTAAACATATTATGCATATATGACCGATAGAACGACAATTACTATACTCATTACTCTTATTATTATCAGCATAACTCATATTATTAGCCATATTATGCTTATATGAACGATAGAACGACAATTACTATACTCATTACTCTTATTATTATCAATCTAGCTCATATTATGAACCATATTATGCTAATATGATCGATAGAACGACAATTACTATACCTATTACACTCACTCTTATCAATCTAACTCGTATTATTAACCACATTGTGCAAATATGATCGATAGAACGACAATTACTATACTCATTACTCTTATTATTATCAATCTAACTCATATTATTAGCCATATTATGCTTATATGATCGATAGAACGACAATTACTAGACTCATTACTCTTATTTTTATCAATCTAACTCATATTGTTAGCCATATTATGCTTATATGATCGATAGGACGACAATTACTATACTTATTACTCTTATTATTATCAATCTAACTCATATTATTAGCCGTATTATGCTTTTATGATCGGTAGAACGATAATTACTATACCTATTCCTCTTATTATTATCAATCTAACTCATATCATTAGCCATATTATGCTTATATGATCGATCGAACGACAATGACTATACTCACTTCTCTTATTGTTATCAATCTAACTCATATTATTAGCCATATTATGCTTATATGATCGATAGAAAGACAATTACTATACTTATTACACTCACTGTTATCAATCTAACTCATATTATTAACCACATTATGCAAATATGATCGATAGAACGACAATTACTATACTCATTACTCTTATTATTATCAGCCTAACTCATATTATAAGCCATATTATGCTAATATGATCGATAGAACGACAATTACTATACTTATTACACTCACTATTATTAATCTAACTCATATTATTAACCATATTATGCAGATATGATCGATAGAAAGACAATTACTATACTCATTTCTCTTATTATTATCAATCTAACTCATATTATTAACCATATTATGCAGATATGATCGATAGCACGACATTTACTACACTTATTACTCTTATTATTATCAATCTAACTCATATTATTAGCCATATTATGCTTATATGATCGATCGAACGACAATGACTATACCCACTTCTCTTATTATTATCAATCTAACTCATATTATTAACCATATTATACTAATATGATCGATAGAACGACAATTACTATACCTATTACACTCACTATTATCAATCTAACTCATATTATTAACCATAGTATGCTGATATGATCGATAGCACGACATTTACTACACTTATTACTCTTATTATTATCGATCTAACTCATATTACTAGCTATATTATGCTTATATGATCGACAGAACGACAATTACTATACTTATTACACTCACTGTTATCAATGTAACTCCATATTATTAACCACATTATGCAAATATGATCGATAGAACGACAATTACTATACTCATTACACTCACTATTATCAATCTAACTCATATTATTAACCATATTATGCAGATATGATCGATAGCACGACATTTACTATACTTATTACTCTTATTGTTAACAATCTAACTCATATTATTAACCATATTATGCAGACATGATCGATAGAACTACAATTAGTATACTCCTTACTCTTATTATTATCAATCTAACTCATATTATTAGCCATATTATGCTCATATGATCGATAGAACGACAATTACTATATTCATTTCTCTTATTATTATCAATCTTACTCATATTATTAGCGATATTATGCTTATATGATCGATAGAAAGACAATTACTATACTTATTACACTCACTGTTATCAATCTAACTCATATTATTAACAACATTATGCAAATGTGATCGATAGAACGACAATTACTATACTCATTACTCTTATTATTATCAGCCTAACTCATATTATAAGCCATATTATGCTAATATGATCGATAGAACGACAATTACTATACTTATTACTCTTATTATTATGAATCTAACTCATATTATTAACCATAGTATGCGGATATGATCGATAGCACGACATTTACTATAGTTATTACTCTTATTGTTATCAATCTAACTCATATTATTAACCATATTATGCAGATATGATCGATAGAACTACAATTAGTATACCCATTACTCTTATTATTATCAATCTAACTCATATTATTAGCCATATTATGCTTATATGATCGATAGGACGACAACTACTATAATTATTTCTCTTATTATTATCAATCTAACTCATATTATTAGCCATATTATGCTTATATGATCGGTAGAACGATAATTACTATACCTACTACTCTTATTATTATCAATCTAACTCATATCATTAGCCATATAATGCTCATATGATCGATAGAACGACAATTACTATATTCATTTCTCTTATTATTATCAATCTTACTCATATTATTAGCCATATTATGCTTATATGATCGATAGAAAGACAATTACTATACTTATTACACTCACTGTTATCAATCTAACTCATATTATTAACCACATTATGCAAATATGATCGATAGAACGACAATTACTATACTCATTACTCTTATTATTATCAGCCTAACTCATATTATAAGCCATATTATGCTAATATGATCGATAGAACGACAATTACTATACTTATTACACTCACTATTATTAATCTAACTCATATTATTAACCATATTATGCAGATATGATCGATAGAAAGACAATTACTATACTCATTTCTCTTATTATTATCAATCTAACTCATATTATTAGCCATATTATGCTTATATGATCGATAGAACGACAATTACTATACTTATTACTCTCATTATTATCTATCTAACTCATATTATTAGCCATAATATGCTTATGTGATCGATAAAACGACAATTACTATACTCATTACTCTTATTATTATCAATCTAACTCATATTATTAGCCATATTATGCTTATATGATCGATAGAACGACAATTACTAGACTCATTACTCTTATTATTATCAATCTAACTCATATTGTTAGCCATATTATGCTTATATGATCGATAGGACGACAATTACTATACTTATTACACTCAATGTTATCAATCTAACTCATATTATTAACCACATTATGCAAATATGATCGATAGAACGACAATTATTATACTCATTACTCTTATTATTATCAGCCTAACTCATATTACAAGCCACATTATGCTAATATGATCGATAGAACGATAATTACTATACTTATTACACTCACTATTATCAATCTAACTCATATTATTAGCCATATTATGCTTATGTGATCGATAGAACGACAATTACTATACTTATTACTCTTATTATTATGAGTCTAACTCATATTATTAACCATAGTATGCGGATATGATCGATAGCACGAGATTTACTATACTTATTACTCTTATTGTTTTCAATCTAACTCATATTATTAACCATATTATGCAGATATGATCGATAGAACTACAATTAGTATACTCATTACTCTTATTATTATCAATCTAACTCATATTATTAGCCATATTATGCTTATATGATCGATAGAACGACAATTACTATACTCATTACTCTTATTATTATCAATCTAACTCACATTATTAGCCATATTATGCTTATATGATCGACAGAACGACAATTACTAGACTCATTACTCTTATTATTATCAATCTAACTCATATTATTAGCCATATTATGCTTATATGATCGGTAGAACGATAATTACTATACCTATTACGCTTATTATTATCAATCTAACTCATATCATTAGCCATATTATGCTTATATGATCGATAGAAGGACAATGACTATACTCACTTCTCTTACTATTATCAATCTTACTCATATTATTAGCCATATTATGCTTATATGATCGATCGAACGACAATGACTATACCCACTTCTCTTATTATTATCAATCTAACTCATATTATTAACCATATTATACTAATATGATCGATAGAACGACAATTACTATACCTATTACACTCACTATTATCAATCTAACTCATATTATTAACCATAGTATGCGGATATGATCGATAGCACGACATTTACTACACTTATTACTCTTATTATTATCGATCTAACCCATATTACTAGCTATATTATGCTTATATGATCGACAGAACGACAATTACTATACTTATTACACTCACTGTTATCAATCTAACTCATATTATTAACCACATTATGCAAATATGATCGATAGCACGACATTTACTATACTCATTACTCTTATTATTATCAATCTAACTCATATTATTAACATATTATGCACATATGATCGATAGAACGACAATTACTATACTTATTACTCTTATTATTATGAATCTAACTCATATTATTAACCATATTGTGCAGATATGATCTATAGCACGACATTTACTATACTTATTACTCTTATTGTTATCAATCTAACTCATATTATTAACCATATTATGCAGATATGATCGATAGAACTACAATTAGTATACTCATTACTCTTATTATTATCAATCTAACTCATATTATTAGCCATATTATGCTTATATGATCGATAGAACGACAATTACTATACTCATTACTCTTATTATTATCAATCTAACTCATATTATTAGCCATATTATGCTTATATGATCGATAGGACGACAATTGCTATACTTATTACTCTTATTATTATCAATCTAACTCAGATTATTAGCCATGTTATGCTTATATGATCGGTAGAACGATAATTACTATAGCTATTACTTTTATTATTATCAATCTAACTCATATCATTAGCCATATTATGCTTATATGATCGATCGAACGACAATGACTATACTCACTTCTCTTATTATTATCAATCTAACTCATATTATTAGCCATATTATGCTTATATGATCGATAGAACGACAATTACTATACTTATTACACTCACTGTTATCAATCTAACTCCATATTATTAACCATATTATGCAGATATGATCGATAGAACTACAATTAGTATACTCACTTCTCTTATTATTATCAATCTAACTCATATCATTAGCCATATTATGCTTATATGATCGATCGAACGACAATGACTATACTCACTTCTCTTATTATTATCAATCTTACTCATATTATTAGCCATATTATGCTTATATGATCGATCGAACGACAATGACTATACTCACTTCTCGTATTATTATCAATCTAACTCATATTATTAACCATATTATACTAATATGATCGATAGAACGACAATTACTATACCTATTACACTCACTATTATCAATCTAACTCATATTATTAACCATATTATGCTTATATGATCGATAGAAAGACAATTACTATACTTATTACACTCACTGTTATCAATCTAACTCATATTATTAACCACATTATGCAAATATGATCGATAGAACGACAATTACTATACTCATTACTCTTATTATTATCAGCCTAACTCATATTATATGCCATATTATGCTAATATGATCGATAGAACGACAATTACTATACTTATTACACTCACTATTATCTATCTAACTCATATTATTAACCATATTATGCAGATATGATCGATAGAAAGACAATTACTATACTCATTTCTCTCATTATTATCAACCTAACTCATATTATTAGCCATATTATGCTTATATGATCGACAGAACGACAATTACTATACTTATTACACTCACTGTTATCAATCTAACTCATATTATTAAACATATTATGCAAATATGACCGATAGAACGACAATTACTATACTCATTACTCTTATTATTATCAGCATAACTCATATTATTAGCCATATTATGCTAATATCATCGATAGAACGACAATTACTGTACTTATTACACTCACTATTATCAATCTAACTCATATTATTAACCATATTATGCTGATATGATCGATAGAACGACAATTACTATACTTATTACACTCACTATTATCAATCTAACTCATATTATTATCCATATTATGCAGATATGATCGATAGCACGACATTTACTGTACTTATTGCTCTTATTGTTATCAATCTAACTCATATTATTAACCATATTATGCAGATATGATCGATAGAACTACAATTAGTATACTCATTACTCTTATTATTATCAATCTAACTCATATCATTAGCCATATTATGCTTATATGATCGATCGAACGACAATGACTATACTCACTTCTCTTATTATTATCAATGTTACTCATATTATTAGCCATATTATGCTTATATGATCGATCGAACGACAATGACTATACTCACTTCTCGTATTATTATCAATCTAACTCATATTATTAACCATATTATACTAATATGATCGATAGAACGACAATTACTATACCTATTACACTCACTATTATCAATCTAACTCATATTATTAACCATATTATGCTTATATGATCGATAGAAAGACAATTACTATACTTATTACACTCACTGTTATCAATCTAACTCATATTATTAACCACATTATGCAAATATGATCGATAGAACGACAATTACTATACTCATTACTCTTATTATTATCAGCCTAACTCATGTTATATGCCATATTATGCTAATATGATCGATAGAACGACAATTACTATACTTATTACACTCACTATTATCTATCTAACTCATATTATTAACCATATTATGCAGATATGATCGATAGAAAGACAATTACTATACTCATTTCTCTCATTATTATCAACCTAACTCATATTATTAGCCATATTATGCTTATATGATCGACAGAACGACAATTACTATACTTATTACACTCACTGTTATCAATCTAACTCATATTATTAAACATATTATGCATATATGACCGATAGAACGACAATTACTATACTCATTACTCTTATTATTATCAGCATAACTCATATTATTAGCCATATTATGCTTATATGAACGATAGAACGACAATTACTATACTCATTACTCTTATTATTATCAATCTAGCTCATATTATGAACCATATTATGCTAATATGATCGATAGAACGACAATTACTGTACTTATTACACTCACTATTATCAATCCAACTCATATTATTAACCATATTATGCTAATATGATCGATAGAACGACAATTACTATACTTATTACACTCACTATTATCAATCTAACTCATATTATTATCCATATTATGCAGATATGATCGATAGCACGACATTTACTGTACCTATTGCTCTTATTGTTATCAATCTAACTCATATTATTAACCATATTATGCAGATATGATCGATAGAACTACAATTAGTATACTCATTACTCTCATTATTATCAATCTAACTCATATCATTAGCCATATTATGCTTATATGATCGATCGAACGACAATGACTATACTCACTTCTCTTATTATTATCAATCTTACTCATATTATTAGCCATATTATGCTTATATGATCGATCGAACGACAATGACTATACTCACTTCTCTTATTATTATCAATCTAACTCATATTATTAACCATATTATACTAATATGATCGATAGAACGACAATTACTATACCTATTACACTCACTCTTATCAATCTAACTCGTATTATTAACCACATTATGCAAATATGATCGATAGAACGACAATTACTATACTCATTACTCTTATTATTATCAATCTAACTCATATTATCAGCCATATTATGCTTATATGATCGATAGAACGACAATTACTAGACTCATTACTCTTATTTTTATCAATCTAACTCATATTGTTAGCCATATTATGCTTATATGATCGATCGAACGACAATGACTATACTCACTTCTCTTATTGTTATCAATCTAACTCATATTATTAGCCATATTATGCTTATATGATCGATAGAAAGACAATTACTATACTTATTACAGTCACTGTTATCAATCTAACTCATATTATTAACCACATTATGCAAATATGATCGATAGAACGACAATTACTATACTCATTACTCTTATTGTTATCAATCTAACTCATATTATTAACCATATTATGCAGATATGATCGATAGAACTACAATTAGTATACTCCTTACTCTTATTATTATCAATCTAACTCATATTATTTGCCATATTATGCTTATATGATCGATAGAACGACAATTACTATATTCATTTCTCTTATTATTATCAATCTAACTCATATTATTAGCCATATTATGCTTATATGATCGATAGAAAGACAATTACTATACTTATTACACTCACTGTTATCAATCTAACTCATATTATTAACCACATTATGCAAATATGATCGATAGAACGACAATTACTATACTCATTACTCTTATTATTATCAGCCTAACTCATATTATAAGCCATATTATGCTAATATGATCGATAGAACGACAATTACTATACTTATTACACTCACTATTATTAATCTAACTCATATTGTTAACCATATTATGCAGATATGATCGATAGAAAGACAATTACTATACTCATTTCTCTTATTATTATCAATCTAACTCATATTATTAGCCATATTATGCTTATATGATCGATAGAACGACAATTACTATACTTATTACTCTCATTATTATCTATCTAACTCATATTATTAGCCATATTATGCTTATGTGATCGATAAAACGACAATTACTATACTCATTACTCTTATTATTATCAATCTAACTCATATTATTAGCCATATTATGCTTATATGATCGATAGAACGACAATTACTAGACTCATTACTCTTATTATTATCAATCTAACTCATATTGTTAGCCATATTATGCTTATATGATCGATAGGACGACAATTACTATACTTATTACACTCAATGTTATCAATCTAACTCATATTATTAACCACATTATGCAAATATGATCGATAGAACGACAATTATTATACTCATTACTCTTATTATTATCAGCCTAACTCATATTACAAGCCACATTATGCTAATATGATCGATAGAACGATAATTACTATACTTACTACACTCACTATTATCAATCTAACTCATATTATTAGCCATATTATGCTTATGTGATCGATAGAACGACAATTACTATACTTATTACTCTTATTATTATGAGTCTAACTCATATTATTAACCATATTATGCAGATATGATCGATAGCACGACATTTACTACACTTATTACTCTTATTATTATCAATCTAACTCAGATTATTAGCCATATTATGCTTATGTGATCGACAGAACGACAATTACTATACTTATTACACTCACTGTTATCAATCTAACTCATATTATTAACCATATTATGCACATATGATCGATAGATCGACAATTACTATACTTATTACTCTTATTATTATGAATCTAACTCATATTATTAACCATATTGTGCAGATATGATCGATAGCACGACATTTACTATACTTATTACTCTTATTGTTATCAATCTAACTCATATTATTAACCATATTATGCAGATATGATCGATAGAACTACAATTAGTATACTCATTACTCTTATTATTATCAGCCTAACTCATATTACAAGCCACATTATGCTAATATGATCGATAGAACGATAATTACTATACTTATTACACTCACTATTATCAATCTAACTCATATTATTAGCCATATTATGCTTATATGATCGATCGAACGACAATGACTATACTCACTTCTCTTATTATTATTAATCTAACTCATATTATTAACCATATTATACTAATATGATCGATAGAACGACAATTACTATACCTATTACACTCACTATTATCAATCTAACTCATATTATTAACCATAGTATGCGGATATGATCGATAGCACGACATTTACTATACTTATTACTCTTATTGTTTTCAATCTAACTCATATTATTAGCCATATTATGCTTATATGATCGACAGAACGACAATTACTAGACTCATTACTCTTATTATTATCAATCTAACTCATATTATTAGCCATATTATGCTTATATGATCATTAGAACGATAATTACTATACCTATTACTCTTATTATTATCAATCTAACTCATATCATTAGCCATATTATGCTTATATGATCGATAGAAGGACAATGACTATACTCACTTCTCTTACGATTATCAATCTTACTCATATTATTAGCCATATTATGCTTATATGATCGATCGAACGACAATGACTATACCCACTTCTCTTATTATTATCAATCTAACTCATATTATTAACCATATTATACTAATATGATCGATAGAACGACAATTACTATACCTATTACACTCACTATTATCAATCTAACTCATATTATTAACCATAGTATGCGGATATGATCGATAGCACGACATTTACTACACTTATTACTCTTATTATTATCGATCTAACTCATATTACTAGCTATATTATGCTTATATGATCGACAGAACGACAATTACTATACTTATTACACTCACTGTTATCAATCTAACTCATATTATTAACCACATTATGCAAATATGATCGATAGAACGACAATTACTATACTCATTACACTCACTATTATCAATCTAACTCATATTATTAACCATATTATGCAGATATGATCGATAGCACGACATTTACTATACTTATTACTCTTATTGTTAACAATCTAACTCATATTATTAACCATATTATGCAGACATGATCGATAGAACTACAATTAGTATACTCCTTACTCTTATTATTATCAATCTAACTCATATTATTAGCCACATTATGCAAATGTGATCGATAGAACGACAATTACTATACTCATTACTCTTATTATTATCAGCCTAACTCATATTATAAGCCATATTATGCTAATATGATCGATAGAACGACAATTACTATACTTATTACTCTTATTATTATGAATCTAACTCATATTATTAACCATAT